>NW_025887348.1:0-7169 GCF_002878395.1 Capsicum annuum
GTGCTCATGTGAGTATCTTCAGTAGCTCAAGTATAGTGCTGTGAAGAAGAGGGTATATTTGAGGGAGCATTCAGGAGTATGTCTAAGCTTGAAGATGACAGTTTCATTATTTAAAGCATAGTAATTCTACCCTAGCTTATGTTTCGTAGGCCTTTGTTCCATGTCTCAGAATTTTACCTTGTTGTGATTTCTTATCTAGATGTCTTATTCAGACCATGCCTAAGAATCTTTGCTCAAGTCATTAGAACTTCTTAGAAAGAGTGTCAAAGAAATACTCTAGTTAAGTATAAGATTTCAGTATGAGTTAGTCTGTATAGCCAGTTATTCAGATTAGCAGTCAGATAGATAAGTTCCTAAGGTTTTTTTCATCTTTCGATCTAATCTTACTATCTAAAGTTTCATGAATATATCCCTTCCAAGAAATAGTTGTACGCATCCATTTAAATTATGAATCCAGTTCTGTTCATGTATTATATTTCAGATTCTATATATTCAGTTATGATTCAGTCCGTAAGCATTTTGTGCATCATCTTAGTTTTCCTCAGTATTTCAGCCAAGTCAACATCTTTTGAGGGACATAATATCCTAAGGGAGAGATGTATTATAGTCTCCCGAGTTTTCATGTCCTAAATCTTTCATCTTTTCTTCACATAACAAGATCTAGCTTGGAGTAATGGGTACTCATAAGTTGACTCTCTCGTTCCTATCTAAGCCTTATACCCATTCTAATGTCACTGCTTGTGTTCAAGAAATTAGTTTAGTTCATGATATCCAGTTCATGTATCACGTTTTAGACTCAGTTATGCTCTCATGTGCCCATTCATGTGTGTTCAATAAGTGATCTCAGATACTTCAGTATTCTCAACTTAAGGCAAAGGTTTTCCTTAGAATCTTTCTTTTCCATATCAGTTTCAGCTGCATATCATTCTCATGTCAGTCATGCATTCACAGAAACAGTTCAGCTATTAATCATGTTTCAGACTCAGTAATGTAATCATGTATATTCAGCATGTAATCTTAGTTCCTCAGTGCTTTCAGCTTAGCCAGTCTCATTCAAGGACAAATGTTCCCAAGGGGGCGATATTGTAATATCTCAAAAAATCCAAACAAATGTTAACGCCATGTTCCAAGATCATGCACAGAACATCATAGACCTTTTATAGTTTTATGAGTTGGTTTGAGGTATATTAAGGCCTCTAATAACTCCTAGCTATTAGACGGATAAAAATAATCCTTACCAATTGAAATTTTCATAAGAATATTGCTTTAGTCAACTTACAATGAGCATATCTTTTGCTCTACTCAGAATTTTCCATCTCAAGACCCACCAAGTTATAGGAATCTGAATTAGCTTTGCAACGATATGAATTTTACCCAAATCCAATTCTCGGTGAGAAGTTATGGCACTTTTAGCACAGAAAAGTACTCTAACATAATAAGGCTACATCGAGGTGATGGTCAAATTCACGTTTGTCATTTTCCAGTGTTCCATCTCAATAAGCACCGTGGCACCTGAAGGAGCATTTTTGCAATTATCACTTTTTAGTAGCTCACCGCGATTGGTCGGTGTTGCTTCAAAATTCTCGATGGAGCAGACATCGCGTCGTGGTGGAGTGCAAAATGGAACTCTTTCTTTTCTAGTGAGGAAATTGGGCCAAGGTGACAAATTGGGATTGTCCTTTTTCCAGAGGTGCACCGCGATTGTACCGCGTCGCGCCAGCATGCAAAATCGGTATTTCCAGTTTTCGCGATTTAAATTCCAGGGACTGTTTAGTCCTTTCCCTTCACCCCAAATACGTCCAAACACGGGATTTAAGTCCCAATAGAGCATTATTTGCTCATTATTTCACATCTCTTTCTAAATTAAAGTAACCCTCTTTCAAGAACTAAAACCCTAGCCTTCAAAATTCAAGATCAAATCTTAAGAATTCACCATCAATTCTCACGAATTTATTAACCCAGGTATGTTAAGTGTTCATCCATGGGTTCCTTTTACCCATGGAGCCCAATTATCCAATTTTAAATTCAAAGTTCTGATCATTACAAGCTATTATGATTTTAAATTGTGGTTTTAACCATGAATCCCCATGAATCTTGATTCTATACCATGTTTACATGAAATTGTTGTTTTTATTAAACCCCATATGTTTTAGTATTATTATTGTTGACACCCAATTTTTGCTTTCCGTGCCTAAAATTAACGTCTTCAGGCTTTTTGTTTGTTAAAGGGAACGAAGCATAATTTTCACATCTTTTTATAATTGTTTGATAAATTATTGATGATTATCCTTTCTTTAGGATTTTAATCAATTTTTTGTCATATTTTTATTTTTTATAATTTATTAATAATTTTTCTAATTTTAGAATTTTTATCAATTCATTATCATTCTTAACATTTTACAATCATCCGCACACGCGCACGACATGACGTTTTATATATATATATATACATATATTTTACAGTATTTTTAAATCAATTATATTTTAATAATTTTAATATTCTTTACCTTTTTTTATTCAACATCTATATTTTACAGTCCGCAAACACTAAGTCGGATCAATTATTTTTGTGCAGTCCAATAATTCGATGTCTTATCAATACTCAAACTAGGGGCTTAAAAACCCATGCTTTAAACTCATGTAAATTCATAGCAAAACATCATTATCAATATGCTTTTTGAAATACTTCACCATATCAACATAATGAGATCAACATTACAATATCATGCTTAAACATAAATTGAAAATATGTAATCAATGTCTCAAATCATACTCATGGTATTCAAATCATAAAAGAGCGTTCTTTAAATCAAAACAAATATGGAATTTCATACTTCAATCACTTTATAAACCCATAACTCAAAAAAAGATACTTTGGGTATGAACCCTAATTGCAATACACGTAAATTCATCTTTTAAAGCTAATTTTGGGCATAAGGATGAAAGAAGTGTCCTTGTTCATAACCTCACATACCTTAATAGGCTTGATTTGATGTAGAAAACTTGACTTTGAAACCCTCGGAGATGATATTGAAAGCTTTTCTTGAGATTCTTGGATTAGGGAACTTAATTCTTGGTTTTTCTTGAAGAAATTGCAATGGAGTCTTGATGTTCTTGAATGGCGATTAGGGTTTTGTTCTTGGAGAGGCATTATGAATAAAGGAGGCAAATAATGCTCCTTAGGGCTTTAATTATCTGTTATGGATGAGTTAGGGTGGAGAAAAAGACTTATTTGCCCTTAAAATGTGAAAATAAAAATTGAAACATAGGTGTGAGCATTGCGGGTTACTCGCGCGACCTCACTGCCTCTCTCACGAAAATGGCTATTACTTTTTGCTCGAGTATCAGATTAAGGTAAAATTGATATAGTAGGAAAGCTGACTCAATTATCTATAATTTGGTAGGTATTGAGATGTAAAATTATATATATATATATATATATATATAAGAAGTTGTATATGTTCAAAGTAGATCCTTGTAGAATCGAATAATAAACTTTGAATAAATCAAAGGCTCTTAGCTCCACTTTGTTCTAAGTGATTTCTATGAACATCTTTCTCCTCGAAAGCACTTCACAACCTAGGCTAATGATCATGAAACTTATATTCGAATGGGTATCATTTGTATTAGAGCTTACACATGTAGGAATGACGGTTAAAATTTTAGCCCAAAAGTATGGGGTATTACAGTATATCTCATGGTTCTGACAGTATTCGGGTCATCATGGATTAATTGACCAAGTCATCTCATTTTATTCTGCTTCAGGTGTCATTCAGTGTTGAGAGGTTGGCCTGTATCTACATTCGTGAGATTGTGCGTCTTCATGGTGTGCCGGTATCGATTATTTCAGATCAAGTTCCTGCATTCACATCTCATTTTTGGAGGACTTTTTAGGATAAGTTGGGTACTTGGGATGATCTTAGCATAATGTTTTGCCCCTAGACTGATGGCCAGTCAGAGCGGACTAACCAAGTTTTGGAGGATATTCACCGCGCATGCATGATGGATTTTAGTGGTCAGTGGGAGCTGAATTTGGCTTTAGTTTGCATAAAATAATAGCTACCAATATAGTATTTATATGGATCCTTTTGAGTCAATATATGGTAGGCCTTGTCCTCCCTAATGGGTTGGTTTGATGTTTCAGAGGTAAGACCTTGAGGCACGAGCTTGCTTCGCGAGTCTTTGGACAAAGTCCGTGTCATTCAGGATAGACTTAGAGTGACTCAGAGTAGGTAGAAGAAATATGCTTATTGTAGACTTCGTTCCTTGAGATTTGATGTTGGTGATCGTGTTTTCCTTTGAGTTTCACCCATGAAGAGTGTGATGAGATTTGGAAAGAGGGGCAAGCTTAGCCTCATGTTTCTTGGTCCATTTGAGATTCTTCAAACTATTGGTGATGTGGCTTATTAGTTGGATTTTCCCTCTGATCTATCAGTTATTCATTCAATTTTTATGTTTCTATGCTTCGCCGTTATATTCCAGATGAGTCTCATATCATTTGTTGGGAGTCAGTTTAGTTAGATGAGCGGTTTTGTTCTGTTAAGGAGCCAGTCTTAATTTTTTTTAGCTAAGGATGTTAGGCGGTTTCACTCTAGAGTTATCCATGTGGTTAAGGTTCAGTGGCGACATTGACCTATAGATGATCCTACTTGAGAGATTGAGTCTGATATCCGTAGTTCTTATCCTCATATCTTTATTGATTCAAGTATTTCTTTGTCTTAGTTTGAGGACAAACTAGATTTTTAGTGGTGGATGATGTAACGACCTAAAAATTTGATGAGATATGTGAAATTTATGTTTTTGTGTGATTTGACTATTTTACCCCTTCCCGTAGTTACATTATGGTATTTTTTGGGTGTGGGGGTGATTGACATAGTTTCTGATGTATTTTGGTACCATTTTTGCGATATTGTGATTTTTTATGACTTTAGGAGCCTTATTTTGGACTTATGTGAATATCATTTGATCTATGCTACGGATGGCTGAACGGATTACACCAGCAACTTTGGAATATCGATTTTAGGTTGGGTATACCTTTGTTTTTGGTCCCAGTGCATCCAAGCTCGTTTTGACCTATTGGTCGGAAATTTAAAAAATTAAAAATGAGTGTGGGATCCACTTTTGGTCGAAACGACTCCGGATGAAAAATCTAACTTCGTCAGTAGATTCAAAATATCAATTTTATGGTGTTAACATATTTGGTGTGATTTTACGACTTTTATATCTCATTTCGACCTTCGATTTGGAAAATTGTGATTTCGGATTTTGGGGACTTTGTGAAAATGATATTTTTTTTTGAAAATCTGACTTCACCAACGCGTACGAAACATTGAATTTAGTATGGTTGCATAGTTTGTTTGCATATATCGGACTCCAAACGAATCTCGGGCACCCCATCTAAGTCCGGATTGGACTTAAAATAGAAAAAATAACTTTTTTCTTTTAAGTGCAGATTTTCTGCACTATTAAAATAGTTTTTGGATCTATTTTGCTCATTTTTCATCTTGCCTTTTTTGAGAGTTAAACCCTAAAATAGTATGGGAGCTTAAAGTGAAGCTTGTGGGAGCTTGGAAAGATAGATTAACATCTATTTCTTGATTTTATTACGAATTTAAGGTAAGAAATCACCCTTTTCTTAATAATTTCTTGATTAATTTCTCAAAACCTCAAAAATCTTAGGACTTGATTTTAGACCCCATTTTTACTCCTTTTCACCTGAATAATGTTTTTATATTATAATTACTAGGTTTTCATCAATCTTTTAAAATAACCCTGATTCTTGATTTTAATTCGAATTTCAAAGATTTTACCCAATAAAACTCAAAAATGGTATTTCTTCAATTTGAACCTCATTTTTTACTCGATTTGACTTGGTTTTTTAACTGTATAATTTTAGATTCCTAAAAGTATGGAAAACATATTTTTGAATTAAAGTTTCTATTTTGCCCTTTTTTTCAAAAACCCATTCTAGGGGTCCGTTTTGACCCTGAACCAAAAGGAGTCAATATGGGTGTCATTGGTTTTGTTTTGATGCGTAGATTCTATATTTGAGATTTTTTGTGGAGTTAGAGATCATTCATGGAAAGTAAGTTCATGGGTTCAAATTGTAGCGGATCGATTTCCGCTTTTGAGGTAGGTTATGACTTAACTCTTTCAGAGTAAGTTGGGTATTAAACGATGATATAAAATGCATGTTAAGGGTGAAAACTAATCATGAAAAATATTTATCTATGTGTTGTGCCCGTGTGGGGGCCTATATGTGATGTAATTGTGAAAATTGAGATATTATGTGATTTGTGTAACTGTCTGGAATCCTATGTGATGTTGATAGCCCTAAATACATGTTAATAATTGTATTGTATTGTTGAAATGCCTAATATAGTACCATTGGTGTATTGTGATATATTCATACTTATTGGTATATGAGACATGTGAAAATCCATGGATAAAACAGAAATAATGAGTTGATATTAACTCACGTGGTTGTGGAAATATATCATTGTGGTTGGTTGTGAAAATATATCATGTGGTTAGTTGTGGAAATATACATTGTGATTGGTTGTGAGCATTACATCCTCATAGCATACTCATTCATGAAATATTGGCACCACTTTGGCAACATCTGAGAAACACTAGCAACACCTTTTATAAAACCCTCCTCAAAGGAAGTATCGGGGAGGAGATATTGTAAAACCTTAGAAAACCCTTTCCAAGGGATGTTTCGGAAAGGAGATATGAGATATGTGAATTGTATATGGGTTAACGAACCCCCATGGATCCGGCGTTGGGAGGCTTTCATCTGTAGGTGTATACAGATATTGTGCGACAATTCCGGGGGTTGTGCGATGCCTGGTGCATCATCATATACATTTCACTTGCTTTATTATGTTTATATTATGTTGTATTGCCATATTGACTTGCCATTTATGTATTTGTATTATCTTCTTTTACTTGTATTTGATGATCTTGTATATGCATATTCCCTCTTGCTCTACTTATATGTGATATAATGCATACTTGTGTGCTATCTTGTTGTGATATTGCAATATATATGATATATTAGAATTGTTAGTGCAAGCAGTGTGGGCTACCGTTGTGGGTCATTTTTTGATTATAGGTGAGTAACCTTAGTGTATATTTTGTATGCTTTATTTACTACTTTGCTTTGT
>NW_025887349.1:0-3254 GCF_002878395.1 Capsicum annuum
GACCTAAACTCCTAATAAAGGGATACGTAGGCGGCCTATATCGGCTTCGGTCAACCCATTAATTTATTTTGTATATTCCTAGCGTAGTCCTGAACTACGTTTGACTTGATTCCTGCTTCAACAGGGTACGTATGCGCCCCAATGGCTTGGTCATATAACCCCAGTAAATGAAAACTGGGGCAGAATTTTTTAGAAGGAATCTCAAAAATTCACAAGAGAATATCAACATCCAACAAAGAGAATGAAGATCAGCAAAGACTTCAGATCTACTCAAGATGATATCATCTCAGACTACTTTAAACAGGGGCAGAAATTTTGAGGGAGGCCTCAAAATTTCAATCAAATACTGGAATATATTTCAGATTCCCCAGCACTAGAGGTCGAAGTTGAGATTTGAGAATAACCACCTGTGATAAAGTCTAGAAAGACTGAATCTCAATCTTTGAAAGATCCTCGACAATGCTGAATCCCTAGCTATCCTCCGTCAAACGTCAGACATTGCCAGAGTCAAGAGAAAGAAGGTCATAGAGTTAGTACATGACATGACTGGCAGAGATTTTTCAAACTGTTGCACGAGTTCTCGAAACTATTTTCTAAAAATTGAGAGTACTTTCAATCTACCTAAATCTTTCACTTAATGATTTCCTAGATATCAATTAGGACGGAGATTCATTGGTGGAAGTCCCAACATGATGAAATACATGAAAAATGGCGAAGGGCAAATCAAGGATCGAAGGAGGTCAACACGGAGTAGTTTCACTCAAACTAATCATTTTCTTTGGGCACGGGGACCAATACACAAAAATGAGAGTCTCTTTCAAAAATCCCCAAGCAAATTGGGAGCCACACCAGAGAACTAATGCTCAAGAATGGTATTTTTGGGTAGCCCTAAAAATGGGTTTAGTACCCATATATTGAAGACCTTTTGAAGTGTCCGTCTTATTTCTTTAGATCATGGAGGACAAACAAAAGTGTCTTGTCTTCTTTACAAATATTGTATTTAGAATTTTTCTAAAAAACAGTCGCTAGCAAAAACAACTTTGTGTCTACTAGTCATCTACCTTGAGTACAGGTACATACAGAAAGCAAGACCCTGACAAATGATTTCAGGTGAAACTATTTTTAATATAACGAAAGAACCATTGCATATCATTGCCAAAAAGGGTCATTGCATATTATCGCCAAGAGGGCCATCTTTTACCATTGCCCAAGAAGGATATTCAATATCTGTTGACACGCTAGACACAACGCTGGCATCGAGGATATCATCAGCATTTAATATGTTTATTGACACGCAAGACACAATGCTCGGGTCGAGGATATCATCATAATTTTATATCTGTTGACACGTAAGATACAACATTGGCATCGAGGATATCATCATCATTTTATATTTGTTGAGACGCAAGACACAATGTTGGCATCGATGATATCATCATCATTCAATATCTGTTGATGCGCTAGACACAACACTAGCATCGAGGATATCATCATCATTCAATATCTGTTGACGCGCAAGATAGAAACACTGGCGTTGAGGATATCATTATCATTCAATATCTACTGACACGCAAGACAGAAACACTGGTGTGGAGGATATCTCATCATTTTATGAATCAACATTTGAATACATTGAGAGCACATGATTTGAAGGGACACCTTTAAGTCTCTATCTAAGGATGAATGATATATAAGATTTCCTAGAAATTGACAATTTGAGGGTCATCTATAAGTAATATTATTTGAAATAGGATAGTGTGTAAGATCACCTATGAGTTGATAGCCTGTAGGTCATCCATAAGCCACAACAACATCCTAACCGAATAGTGTGCAAGATCGCCCAAAAATCGATAGTTCAAAGGTTATCCATCAGTCCCAACTAAATCCTTACCGGAGAATATGTTAGATTATCAAATTACTACGTCCAAGGGTTCTCTATAAGCCGCGTCATATCCAAGACCGATTATGTACAAGATTACCCAAAGACTAATAATTTGAGAGATTATCTATAAGTCATATTGTATCCAAGGTCGGATGATGTGCAGGAACCCCTGAAAGCTAGCGATTGGAAGGATATCTGTAAGCCATCTCTTATCCAAAGTTTGATAATGTGCAGTATTACCTAAAAGCTAGAAATTCAAAGGATATCTGTAAGTCGCCTTATATCCAACATCAAATAATGCGCAAGATTATCCAAAGAGTGATAATTTAAGGAAAATTTATAAATCAATCATCGGCTATAACCGGAAAGGTTATCATTCCATATACAACAAGTTATATAGGTAACCGAAAGGGTTTCCAAACCAGCATAAGATTACACGATTGTAGGGACCGTTCTGCATAAAGTATCACCAGTGTCCAAAAAGGTCACCCCACTTTGAAGACATATACAATCAACAAATTTCATAATTATACAACAAGCAAGCGGTTTGTTCTATTTGTTGTTGCCAGATATTTCATTCCAAATAGGTACATGAAGAGATGATTCCGCTTTTCATGCCACAACTCACGTGGAGATATGGTAAAAGATTGCTTACCTCTTTCGTGAATTATGTTTAGCACTAACACTTTTGCTTGAAACATTGTCGAGAGAATCTAAGAGGATGAAAATCTCACATAAAAAACAGAGGTGCGGATTACTTCAGATAGGACGCAGCACAACGTGAAAGTTTTTCTTAGCAGTAAAATGGGACATAGTCTAAAGAGGGACGTCAAACTCTCTGGATGCGAGCTAAAGGATTATCACCACCACCATCTAACCACACCTCTATTAGAAGGCATATGGGTATTTCTTGGATATTCTGGTTTTCGCTTCATCTTTGAGATATTTCTAAACTCATATCGAGGGTAACCTCCTCTTTCTTTCAAAGCCGGGTGACAACACCCTCAGAGTTTAGAAATTATGTTCGGGTAAGTTCTTTTCTATGGTTGTGAAGGATCCCACATTCATGGTTAAGAGGTTGCAAGCCTCTTTTCCAAAACTCGATCAACTTGTCACTCATCCTGAGCTAAAGATCGTCTGAAATAAAAGACTATCTTTTCTACCGATTGAGTCGAACTACAAGCAGTCTGATTTCCTAAAATTTTGCGGATATGTAGGCTAGGATCTATGTAGAAAACTTGACTTCATTCCAACCTCCCCCCTAATCCCTTTATTCCCCAGTTTCTTGGTTTTATCAAAAACTCTAAAACTGAGATAGTTGATGAATTTTCTTGAAAATCGTGCTTAAGATCAAGACTTATGAACTACACGT
>NW_025887351.1:0-2110 GCF_002878395.1 Capsicum annuum
AAAAATAATAATTCACGAATTGAATAAGAACATGTGTGATGATTTAAATGAATGTGAGAATAAAACTACTGTCACCGGAAACTCGAACAAGACTCCAAACTCAAACTCTAAGTTTTCTCTCATTTGATTTTATTTTTTTTTACAAAATCTCGTTCTCTGCCTCTATTTGTTTTTTTCAAGTTTTTCTAAGTGTTATGGTTTGTCTCCCTTCTTGTCTGTGTGTTTGCCTTCTCTTTTTGTTTTCTTTTTGATTTTTTTTTTTTTTGGTTTCTTTCCCTGTCCTCTCTTATGTTTTCTGTGTGTGTAATATATAGGGGTGTGATGTGGGAGGTTGAGCGAGTTGGAGGAAAATTAAAGGGTGGTTGGGATAGGTTCGGATACGATAGGATTTGTTTTTTAAATTCATTTATTTTAAGTAATAATAATAACAAATAAAATAATAAATAAATAAAATAATAAAAATAAAATAATAATAATAATAATATAATAACTAATTAATTTTTATATTTAAAAAATACAATAAAAGTTTAAAAATACAAAAAAAATATATAATTAAGATAGTACTAAAACTACTAACTTATTTATTTAAAAATAAATATATTATTTTTTTTTAAATTTTTGAATTTTCTTTTTTAAATGGAATAAAATAAAATAATATCCTAAAATTAACATCATTTAGTTATTTATTTTTTAACTAAAAATTTACTAAATAAAATAATAATAAAAATAATATTGAATCAAATATAAATATTTAATATCAAAAAATATATATATTATACTCGGGGAGGGTCAAAAATCACGCGTCTACATTTTGTCCGTCTTTGTTTGCAATTTCGAAGAGTTATCATACAAAGAAGTAGATAAAGATATGATTTTTGATCCTCCGATTATTCAAAAAGAATACAAAAAGAAAAAGAAGATATGACCGAGTCTTGATTTTGGACCGCCTACATATCCCGGGTTATAAGGGAATCACGTCATGTGTAGTTCAAAGGTAAAATGGTGAGAGAACGAGTTAGAGATCCAGTAAGGTTCCATCGAGTTTTCGGTTGATGACTTCTCCTTTTACATTTATATGAATAACAAAAATAAAATTGAAAATACAAGTAAAAGATCCTATCTATTCAGCTATTCTGGAATCTTGACTTGAATCTTCATGATTTCTCAAATGGTGAGATAGTCGTTATTCTGAGTAGAACTTGAATCATAAAATGTTCTACCTCAGTTGCTTTTGACATTAAAGAGGAACTTGACAATTGATTTATTTTTCAAATTTTCTTCTGGTTTGGACTTTAAAATCTTCACCCTATTCTTCTGACGGGATCCTGACTTGCAATTGATAATTTTCACCCTATTCTTCAGGCGGGCTCCTGGACTTCCTTTTTCTTCACCCTGTTTTTCAGGCGGGTTCCTGGACTTACAATTTCTTCACCCTGTTCTTCAGGCGGGCTCCTGACTTGTTACTTCTTCACCCTGTTCTTCAGGCGGGCTCCTGAACTTTCTTTTTTTGATTTTTCAAATATGTTCCTGAACTCAAAATAAAAGGTGACACAAAAAAATAACATCCCATTCTTCAGGAGGGTCCTGGACACAAAGTAAATTCCCATTCTTCAGGAGGGTCCTGAGCAAAAAGTAAATTCCCATTCTTCAGGAGGGTCCTGAGAAAAAAATAAATTCTCATTGTTCAGGAGGGTCCTGTCCCATTATTCAGGAGGGCCCTGAGCATAAAATATATTCCCACTCTTCAGGAGGGTCCTATCCCATTCTTCAAGAGGATCTTGAGCATAAAATAAATTCCCATTCTTCAGGAGGGTTCTTTCCCATTCTTTAGGAGGGTCCTGCACATAAAATAAATTCCCATTATTCAGGAGGGTCCTGTCCCATTCTTCTGAAGGGTCCTGAGCATAAAATAAATTCCCATTCCTCAGGATAGTTCTATCCTATTTTTCAGGAGGGTCCTGAGCACAAAATAAATTTCCATTCTTCAGGAGGGTCCTGAGCATAAAATAAATTCCCATTCTTCAGGAGGGTCTAGTCCCATTCTTCAGGAGGGTCCTGAGCATAACATAAATTCCCATTCTTTAGGAGGGTCCTGAGTACAAAATAAATT
>NW_025887352.1:0-1953 GCF_002878395.1 Capsicum annuum
ATACCTACTAATATGTTACATCTGTCCCATGAATAACAGCAAAAAAATAGGAGAAACAAGTTGATAGATGTGTTGAAAGAAAGTGACAAACGATGTAAACTAGTGAGAAGAAAATAAGTACATTACCTGCTTTGGTCATGCCAATACCACTATCAATAATGGAAAGAGTCTTATTGGAATTATCAAAAATAAGTTGAATGAAGAGTTCAGGGTGAGCATCGAGCATGCTCTTATACGTTACCTCTCTACTACATTTTGCAACTTATCTTGTTTATCTTTAAGAAGGATGGCAAAAACTTAAGCAACAATGTTACTGTAAAATAGCTTCTCCAAATCATTCATGCATTTAGTCAATAATAAGTTAACCTGAATTTCAAACAGACAAAGGTGATGAATAGATATAAATTTGAAACTTGTATTTGTTGCCATGGCATGAAAAGAAGCTAACACATCAGATTCATGCCAAGTAAACTATGATTTATTGGAATACCAAATCTTGTCTCTTAGGTTCAATATACTTTCACATTACGGTAAAAGATATTGAATGAATCTTGATATTTTTTCAACATGAACTGTCAACCCTCCTATTCCACAACATCAAATTTCTTTTATTATGACTTTATAAAACAAAAAGTATTCGTAATACATTGTACATGAGCTTGAATCTTGTCAAGGATTTCATAAAGTGTGATTCTCATTCCATATAATTTATTTATTTTATTCAATACACTGTCAAAAGGAATATATGACAAAGAGGAGAGGAGTCTTCATAGAGTGCAGCAAGTAAATTTTTCAATCAACACCTATTTTTCACAACCAGAAATGGTTTGTAGCTGAACAAACTTAAGCTATTAACTAATAAGTACCGATGATATAAAAGGATATCCAATGAAGAAAGAAACTATTTTCAATTTTAATACACCAAAAACTCAAAATGTACACATTACCAACAACCGACAACTAAAGATCTCTTAATAATATTAGCAGACCAAAAACCTAAATAGGTCTTAAAAATCCTAGCTACTTCAAAAATCTAAATAAAAAAAAAGCCCTAAGAAACAAAGAAATTGAACGAATAGGAAGATAATAGAAAGGAGAATTTCTTTTCAAAAACATTTGTTTTCATAAATTTTGCACAAACAAACCCTCAACGAAACCCATTGAAGATTGAACAAAACATTAGCTTAAAACATAAAAAGAAAAATTTGTTATCCAAAAGCAGTGCATCTACCATTTTGAGCTATTATCTGAATGCTAAAGCTTTTTTTGAATGAGCAATGATTTAGGTGAGGGAGTGATTTTGGATGAGAGGGTGATTTTGGGGGAAGAAGCTATCTCGGTGAAGCCAAAAAAGAGGAAAAAAATTATTATACCTAAAAGTTTTTAGAGAAAATAATTTAAAATCAACAAGAAAAAAGGGAGGCAAATGAAAAAAAAAAAGGAAGTGAAATTTCAGTACCGCTTGTTTTACCTACGATATTTTAGCGTCGGTTCTTCTTTGCGTAGGAAATTTTATTTTTTTTTTATTAATTTTGCCATGATTTTTTAAACTTTGGCTAAGTAACTGTGGCTAAAGGCCGAATTTTTGGTAGTGTTGGTTTAATAACTCAAAAACACTTTATGAGATAGAAAGGATCCACTATGGAAGGGGTATGATCCTGATATTTTTCTTTTTATTTGATTTAGTGAATGAGTACACAAATAAGTTGTGGTTTGTGAGTGCTCAACAACTTACTGTTGTTGGACCTTCTGGTAAAATATTTGAATTCATGGAGATAAAGAAATTAGGACATTATTATCTTTTGTATTTGAGGATTAATATTTGGCCAAACCTATCGATAGCCCCTCAAATTTGTCCCTAAAATTCATTTAGACCCCTAAACTAAGGTTTGTACCTATTAAACCCCTAAACCTTCAAAATTTGGTTCCAATTAGACATTTTTTTCTCTATCA
>NW_025887353.1:0-3113 GCF_002878395.1 Capsicum annuum
ATGTCCACAGAGAAATTTGGGTAGCAATTGAAGTAAACCGGGCCGTCGGCGAGGTTACTTTGAATTACGCCTAAGAGAGAATCGTCAAAATTTAGTAGACGAGCATCTCTTAGAAGAGCACAAACAGGAATATCTAATCCTTGTCGAAAAAGAGGCTTAATAGCCACTTGCACAAGTCCAACATGAAGATAATTAAATTGATTTTTAAATCTATTTATATCTAGTTCGTTGAACAGTTGAATAATTTCTAAAGAATTATTAATAGCGACTGTAGACTCAGAGATCTTGATATTATGTTTTTTTAAAAAACTGAATTTTCCTATTTGGTAAATAGTATTGAAAGATTCTTCTGGAATACTCCAGTTTTGAAGATCATTTTCAATAGTAGCAATCAGAGTTGCCGAAGAAGAAACATTAGCAGTATTTTTAATATGACTGTTCATTTTAAACAAGACTGCCTAGAGACTAACAGAGCAAATATATATTTAATAAAACAGACATGTTATTGAAATCAAGTATGCAATAACTAAATATAATTATGCAAGTACATCTATTGCTTATGGGATCTTAACAAGTTTTAATGGCATTACTCTATAGACAGCTAAGTGTTTGCTCAGTGACGGGACCACCAACAAGGTCTAACATGCTTCTCCTAAGCTTAACGACCTACTTTTCAGGCTGACCAACGTCCTCACCGGAGATTAATCGGTTCTGTTAAACACTTAAACAGTAAATAGAAACCCCGAACTTGCATTAAAACCCCATTATAAGACAAGACATAATAACATAATTAAGTATTTAGGTAAAGCATACCAGATTAAAATAACATGGTCTTTTACAAATATAATTTAGCTCATGCTCTAGACAGATTATTTGTTTAGCTACTCATACTAAACATGTAATCTGCCAACATGGCTCTAATACCAGAAAACGGATCGTAAATATTACTAGTTAGAACAGCGTGATATTTATAAAAGCTGTGAGAAAAGAATGATAAAACTTACAAGTTTTATTGCTTATTGGTAAGTAGAAAACATTACAAGAGACTAGAGAATGGGCAGAGAGAATTTCTTGAGTGAGGAAATTTCTGAATGCCTTCTCTGAAGATAAGCCTAGCCTTATATAGGCAAGGAAATACATCAAGTGTAAAATCTATCATACAGATGGACGGCTAAGATCTTGCCGACAAAGTTAATTGCTTGCTTTTTCTTTTGAAAAGCATTCTATCGATAAGTGTGCTTGTCTTCTTTTGAAAAGCATCTACTTTTTAGAAAAGTAGTCTTCACTGTTTGCTTTTTGGAAAGCAATCAATAAGTCCTTTTGGACAGAGATGACAGCTAGATTCCTGTTAGGAATAGTAAATTGTCCTTTCGTAGAGATAATTCCGGTTCTTTGAACCTCTATCTCTTTGAAGGGTCATGTTCCTATTCGTAATAGAGATCGAGATAGGCCATAGCAATCCCTTTGGGATTTAGCATATCGCCATTGTCATCGCTGCTGCCTGTTGAAGAGGCTTCCGCAATGAGTTGCAGTAATTCTTCGGTATCTTCAGTAGTGTCTGGGCCATCAAGTTTGGCCAGCGCCTGCTTTAGCTTTTCTTTGAGGGCCTTCTTGGAAGATGAAGGGCGATGAGAGGCAGATGCCGTAGGTAAACCTTTATCAGGTGTTTTGGGAGCGGTTGGTTTTGGAGTCCAACCCTTAATTTTTATTTCTTTTGACAAATATTTGATCCTGTGCTGTTCTTCCTTGGAGAAGTTCCAGGATATAATATATGAGATTCGTTTTTTGATAAAAAATTTGCACATCTGAATGTGCTCCGGTAATGTAGAACATCCTTCTTTGACTAAAAAGTCTGGGAGTCTATTGTGAAACTGTTGGGGAAGAACTCCTTTGGTTCCTCCAAAACAAAGCCACCATTCGTAAAACCATCGGGGTATAATGGCTTCCATTATAGCAGGACAGTATTTTACGAACCAAGTGTGTCCTGGACGGACAAATATAAAATTGAACCAGGCCGACTTGTAGTTGTACCAATTGAAAGTTTGAGGCCTGTGTGGCATCGAGAGGGCTACTGGGGTGTGTAGATGATCGACGAACCAATTAAAGGGGGTTAATACCCTCTTTATGGTAAACTTTGAGTAGCTGATATAATCGGGATTATTATTATCCATCGAATGTTCTACCTCAATAGAGTCGGTGTCGACCAGGATAGCCTCATAATATCTGCGGGTTTTAAGTGGATCTTCAGTGTCCACAAAGTTGTTGTTGGTATATATCGGCTTGATTAGCTGGTTGATTGGGTAGCCTTCATATGCTTTATCTAAGGCGATGATAGGCATTACTTGGGTAGTAATGAATTTGAATTCTTCCTTAGTAGGAGGGGATGGAGCAGCTTTGGCTACTGTGGGATCGATTGAGGGATCGACTGCCTGTGCAAAGGTCTCTGGGGCCTTCATGGCATAGCTCTGTTTGGTTTGGACCGAGGAAGAGCTTGCTGATGGTCCTTTGTTCAAGGGCAAGTTTGTCTTCAAATCTACCAATTTCGTCGGAATTGGTGGAGGAAGCTTAGGGAATTGAACCTCTGTCAAAGCAGAGTATTTGTTTTGGACTTCTAGTCTGGATGTAGGCCTTTGTGGAACTGTAGGCCTTAGTGGATTTGCCGATGCTGGGGAATCGAATGGTCTGGCCATTCGTTGTTGTTCTGTTTTTGGGCTATTGCCCTGAATTGTCGGTCTCATGGCCCTGTAAAAATTCTCTTGTTAGAAAATTGGGAAGGGAGTTATTTTCTCCTTTAATAAATTCAATTTGAAAATCAAAGCTAGATAGGAGAGCTTGCCATCTAGCAAATATTTGTTTGGAAACCAGATTTTTAACATCTTTTTGCAAAATTTCTTTAGCTGATTTGCAATCAACTCTAAGAAGAAATTCCTTATTAATAAGGTCATCTTGAAATTTGGTGATACATAGCACTATAGACAAAATTTCTTTTTTGACAGTGCTATAGTTTTTCTGGGCCGTATTCCATATTCCCGAGGTGAATCGAACTAGTTGTTCTGAGGATTTTACATCTATTTTCTGCTTCAGGATACCTCCATATCCTATATCCGAAGCAT
>NW_025887354.1:0-5552 GCF_002878395.1 Capsicum annuum
TCATTTCTTTATTCTTAATAGGGGTCCATATAGGCCTGAGCTATCCCTTTGGGGTTTAGCATATCCCCATTGTTGTCGCTGCTTCCTATGGAGATACCTTCTTCCAGAAGCTGTAGTACTGCTTCTTCGTTGGTTTCTTGGCTTTCCATATCTTGCAAAGCCTTTCTTAGCTTTTCTTTGAGTGCCTTTTTACTCTGTGAGACATTGGTTGAAGATGCTGTTGTTTTGCCTTTATCAGGAGTTTTTGGAGCTGTTGGCTTGGGGGTCCAACCTTTAACTCTTATTTCTTTAGATAAATATTTAATCCTGTCTTGTTCTTCTTCGGCGAAATTCCAGGAGATGATATAAGAAACTCGCTTCTTAATGAAGAACTTGCACATTTGGATGTGCTCTGGAAGGGTTACACATCCTTCTTTTGAGCAAAACTCGGTAAAGCGGTTAAGGAATTATTGAGGAAGGATTTCTTTAATCCCTATGAAGTATACCCACCATTCGTTAAACCATCTTGGTATAATTGCTTCTACCATAGCAGGGCAGTATTTAACAAACCAAGTGTGTCCTGGTCTAACATAGAGAAAATTGAACCAAGCAGACTTGTGGTCATACCAATTGTAAGTTTGGGGCCAATGTGGAATAGATAAGGCAATAGGGGTATGCAGGTGATCTGTAAACTGGTTAAACGGGGTTAATGCCCTCTTGATAGTGAACCTAGAATAATCGATATATTGGGGATTCCTTTCGTTCATGGTATGCTCAACTGGGATTTTCTTGAGTCTTTTATAAAGAGGTTCACAGACCTGCCTAATATTAGGAATGAAATCCGCAACATAATTGAGGCTTCCTAGAAACCTTTGGAGCTGAGTCTCTTCAATAATTTCATTAGGGAATTTGGAGGAGAACTCAATGGCTCTACAAATAGGTTTATAGCTACCTTGATAAATATCATGCCCTAAGAATCTTATAGATGTCTGGAAGAGCTTCATTTTCTTGGCACTAACGACCAAACCATTAAATTTAACAATTTTAAAGAAAGTGTTTAAATGTTTAAAATGAGAATCAATATTCTCCGAAAAAATAAGCAAATCATCAATATAAACAATTGACATATATGTATAAGGATTGAAGATATTGTTCATGATGTTTTGAAACTCTGAAGGAGCATTTTTAAGACCAAAAGGCAAGACGTTCCACTCATAATGTCCAAATGGGACGTTAAAAGCCGTCTTGTATTTATCTTTCTCAGCAATTTGAATTTGCCAGAACCCGGACTTCATATCAAATTTATTGTAAAGATTAGCTTTGAAAGTTCTTTTTAATAGATCCCTTTTATTAGGAATCAGATGTCTGATCCATTTTAATACCACGTTCAAAGGCTTGTAATTATTACAAGCCTAGGGGTTCCTCGCTCCTTTTATGTACTGTTATTGACATAAAAGGCAGAGCAACTCCATGGAGAATTAGAGGTTCTAATAATACAATTCTTTAGAAGATGGTCAATTTTCTTTTTGCAGATTTCCATCATTTCTTGGTTCATTTGAATGGGTCTGGCCTTAGTAGGAATGGTTTGTTCGTCAAACCCGGAAATGTAAGGAAGTTCTACTAAGTGTTTTTTCCGTTCCCAAAAAGCATTAGGAAATTTGAAACAAATTTTATTTTCAAAATTTTTGTGGAGATTAGATATTTGAGTAATCATCTCCGGGGTTTTTAAAGACTGCTCAACTTTCTTTATGTGAATATCTTGTTTAAGAAAATTGATATGGGAAGAAAGTCGATTAATTTTAAAAACAGTTCGTTCTTTAATAAGGTGACCTTCTTCTTGCGAGAGGGGCCTTAATAAAGGGAAGAATAAGTTCTGGTTTAAAAGAGTTGTGCAAATTTCATCGTAGTCACTCCAGTAAGGTCGAATCTGGTTGACGAAAGGTATCCCTAAAATGATATCTTCTGTGATATCTTTGGTGATGACGAAGTCGTTAATAAGGCAAATGCCATTGTTACAAATATGAGCTTTAGGGAGCTGATAATGGATTTCTATTTTTTCTCCCGTGGCTGAGTAAAGACGAGAGGTACTCTTTTGAAGGTACTTTGTAGGTACTAGGCCTTTAACGATACAGTTACTATCTGCACCTGTATCAAAGAGGGCGACTCTGTTAAGAACAAAGTCTTTGTTTATGACAATTTTTACGACTATGTGTTCGCTATAGGCTTTTATGGCCGTAATAGCATTGCCGGATATGGAGGGAGAATCAGAGCTGGGAAAAGAACTAGGCTCTGGTTCTCGGAGATGATCATTTGGGATGATAGGAAATGCTTTAGGTGATTCTAGAGGAGAAACCTTTTCGGGGAGAGGTATATTCTTTAGGACTTGATCCGTAAGAACGTTAAGTTCTAATTGGTCAAGTCGGATTTTGAGATTCTTGATCTCTCCCTTTAACATAGAGATTTCCCCCTTAAGATCAGCAATAGAAGGTTCCGCAGGTTTGTCGAATCTAGACATAACATGTTTCATGCTAAAAGGCTGAATAATGGGTTTGGGGGGTTTCTCTTCGTCAGAAAGCATTAATCGTTTGAGTTTTAGAAGATATTTATTTCTAGCCTCATCATCCTAGATGTGTTCTACAATGTCAAACAGAATTTCTTTAGGATTTCCTGAAATGACATTAATTGTTTTTCTGGTGCAAGAGCAGAATGTACCGGTATAAGTGCATTCTTGGCCAGATTGGGATTGATCCGTCTCATAAGCAGCGTTAATGTATTCCTCATCGCTGTAGTCGTCACTGGACAAGGCATAGGAGTCAGAAGACTCAGGAGATTCTTCCATTATAGAGAATAAATTTGTTCTGGTTTCTTCAGAGAGATCTAATTGGTTTATTTTCTTCATTCTGTTTGACTTGCAATCTTTTGCTTTGTGGCCTGCCTTGCCACAAGTCCAACAAGTATCTTTAGTTTTAGAGGTTTTTCGTTTGGTCTTTCTACTAGGCTTATAAGATTCTCTTTTGAAGGACCTTTTGTTTGAGGTGGTCTTTTTGTGAGATTTGGAGGACTTCTTCCTATGTTTTTTGCTAGGGCTGGGGAAACCATAGTCCTGGCAGAAGGTTCCTAGCCCATATTTGGAAGTACTATCTTTCTTAAGTTGTTTCTTATATTGAGGATTTCTAAGCTCCTATCTTGGAATAATTTGGGTTCTCCTATGAAATGTCTTGCTATGTGGTATAGGAGAGTGGCACAAGCGTCTTCTTTTGCGACCTGCTCTAGAATTTCTTGGCCATTTTCACTCTTGACCACTTTTTCTATTGCCGTGGCTCCATAGATAAGGTTTTTAATGTCATCAGTGAAGTAGTTGTCCCACCAATGTTTTATCATAATAGTGAAACCTGATACGATCATGGTAGCTACTTCCTTATCAGTGGCTCCTCTAATTTTGTAAGCCGTGATGGATACACCCATTTCATGGAGTTTGTTGTAGATTTGGTGTTCAGCCAAACCGTCAACATTCCATTCGGTTATTGCTCTACCATCATGGTTGAAAGTTGCGAGGTAGGGATTCTCTTCAAATTGGACGTCTGGAGGAGAGGGTTTTTTATAATAGTTTTTCTTAGTGGAAAAACGATCACTGGTGAGTTTAGAAAGAGAGTTTTTCTGGTTGCTGGACTCTGCTTTCTCAGAGATCTTAAACTTGGAAAGTTTTTCGTTGATTTGTTCCAAGATTTTTCCTGATACTTTGAAGTTATCACTGAGATTAGGGAATTTTTCCCTTTGGAATTCAGGGATCTTAAAAATGGGGTTGGCTATAGGATTAGGGCTTGGAGCCCCTTTCTCAGGAGCGGGAGAACTAAAAGGAAGTATCGAGTTTTTAGTATCTCCTATTTGCTGGGAGATAGTGTGAAGGACTTGATTAGTATAGTTGTTTTGTTCAACTATCCTACCGAGGTCTCTATTGATTGGGGCTGATAGAGGTCTATTATGTTTCTTCTTGAAGGGTGAAGCATTGAGTACTTCATTGGAATGAGGAATTTTTATCCCTTCGAGAGGAGGAGTAACGGATTCAATTATCTTGTTACTCTGGGTATACCATTTATTGATGATAACATTAAGGGATTCATTTTGGTTTTCCATTCTTCCGGTAAACTCAAACCATCGAAAGAATTCTATGTCACATCGGAGTCTTTCATGTCGGCTATCTATAGCGGACCTAATTCCTTTTGTTGCTCTTTGGAATAGATACTAGTGTACCATTTCCTTTTTATTGCATCCTTAGGGAGGTACCAGCGGACTTCAAGAGCTTTAAGGTCAGGTGTATACTCTTCATCAGATTTGATGACGAGTAGGCTGGGGTCGGTCCTAATTTTTTGACGAGATATGGTAGGGGGAGATTCCATATCAGAGGCCGTAGGACTGCCTGGATCATAAGGATTTTCAGGTTCTAGGGACTCATGGACCCTAGTGGATTGCTGATAATAAACTTTCGGGACAGGACCAGAGAAGTCGACTCCTTTTACTTTGCCCTTGTCATTGTTATTATCATTTTCATCACTTCTCTCCTGGGTTTTTGAGCTGGAAGCTCTGTGTGAGATAGACCTTCGAAACGAAGAGTTCCGAGGGGCGTCGAAGCCTAAGAATTTTAAATCAATCGATCCATCAGAATGCTGAATAACCCTTTGGATTTGTGATTTTTCGGGATAGATACGAAGGGGTTGGGTGATAGCATCAAAGTGCCATTCATTTACTATCGACTAAAGGATGGCACAGACAGGGATGTCTAGAACCTGTCTAAAGAGTGGCTTAATGGCCACTTGAAAAAGTCCAATATGCAGATAATTAAACTGATTTTTAAATCAATTTATGTCCAACTGTTTTTAAAATTAACCGACTTTCTTCCCATATCAATTTTCTTAAACAAGATATTCACATAAAGAAAATTGAGCAGTCTTTAAAAACCCCGGAGATGATTACTAAAATATCTAATCTCCCCAAACATTTTGAAAATTAAATTTGTTCCGAATTTCCTAATGCTTTTTGGGAACGGAAAAAACACTTAGTAGAACTTCCTTACATTTTCGGGTTTGACGAACAAACCATTCCTACTAAGGCCAGAACCATTCAAATGAACCAAGAAATAATGGAAATCTGAAAAAAGGAAATTGACCATCTTCTAAAGAATGGTATTATTAGAACCTCTAATTCTCCATGGAGTTGCTCTGCCTTTTATGTCAATAACAGTGCAGAAAAGGAGCGAGGAACCCCTAGGCTTGTAATAAATTACAAGCCTTTGAACGCGTATTAAAATGGATCAGACATCCGATTCCTAATAAAAGGGATCTATTAAAAAGAACTTTCAAAGCTAATCTTTACATAAATTTGATATGAAGTCCGGGTTCTGGCAAATTCAAATTGCTGAGAAAGATAAATACAAGACGGCTTTTAACGTCCCATTTGGACATTATGAGTGGAACGTCTTGCCTTTTGGTCTTAAAAACACTCCTTCAGAGTTTCAAAACATCATGAACAATATCTTCAATCCTTATACATATATGTCAATTGTTTATATTGATGAT
>NW_025887355.1:0-1075 GCF_002878395.1 Capsicum annuum
TTTTCTCCCAAGAGGGAGATAGTGGGTTAAGATACCAGAATAGATTGCGTGTGCCTTGTGTTGATGAGTTGCTATAGAGAATTATGGCTGAACCGCATGGTGCACGTTATTCTATCCATCCAGAAGCTACCAAGATGTACCATGACTTGCGGGAAATCTATTATTGGAGTGGAATAAAGAGAGATATAGCAAAATTTGTAGAAAAGTGTACAACTTGTCAATACGTTAAGAACACCAAAGACTGAGTGGTACATTGTAAGAGTTTGGTATCTCCACTTGGATGTGGGAAGAGGTAAATATGGATTTTGTGTCTGGTTTACCCAATCGCGATGTTATCATGATTTGATTTGGGTTATTTTAGATAGATTGACTAAGTCAATACATTTCATACTAGTTCACACATCGTATACAGCTGAGGAGTATGCTAAGTTGTATATCTAAGAGTTAGTTAGATTGTATAGGGTTCCCTTATCTATCATCTCAGATAGGGGTACTCAGTTTACTTCCCAATTTTAGAGAGCTTTTCAGAAGGGTCTTGGTAACGAAGTCTAGCCTAGCTCGGCTTTCTACCTTAAGACAGATGGTCAAGTAGAGTAGACCATCCAAACTCTAGAAGATATGTTGATGACATACGTTCTTGATTTCAGGGATAGTTGGATTAGCATTTGCCATTGATTGAGTTTGCTTATTATAACAGTAATCATTCTTGCATTCAAATGGCTCTGTTTGAGGCTCTTTATGGAGAAGATATAGATCACCTATAGGTTTGTTCGAGGTGGGTGAGGCCACTTTGCTTGAGTTTGATGTAGTGTTTGAAGCTATGGAAAAAGTTAAGTTGATTAGAGAAGGTTTGAAAAAAACCCAGAATTATCAGAAATCGTACATGGATATGAGAAGAAGGGGCCTCGAGTTTAATGTTGGTGATCTAGTATATTTGAAGATTTCACCCATGAAAGAGGTGAAGAGATTCTGTAAGAAAGGAAAGCTTAGTCCCCGATATGTTGGCCCTTTCAGAGTTGTGATTCGTCTTGGGAAAGTAACTTATGACCTTAATTTTTTCGCAAGTTTGTCAGCC
>NW_025887356.1:0-1580 GCF_002878395.1 Capsicum annuum
CATTTTTCAGGAGGGTCCTGAACAGAAAGTAAAATCTCATTTTTGAGGAGTGTCCTAAACAAAAAGTAAAATCCCATTTTTCAGGAGGGTCCTTAACCTAAAGTAAAGTCCAATTTTTCATGAGTGTCTTGAACAGAAAGTAAAATCTCATTTTTTAGGAGGGTCCTGAACAGGAAGTAAAGTCCTATTTTTCAGGAGGGTCCTGAACAAAAAGTAAATTCCATTTTTCAAGAGGGTCCTGAGCAAAAAGTAAATTTCCATTTCTTAGGAGGGTTTTGAACAGAGAATAAATTTTCATTTTTCAAGATGGGCCTGAGCAGTTGGTAAATACCTATTCTTCAGGAGGGTCCTGAACTGAAAGTAAAAGCCTTTTTTTTCGGAACGTCCTGAATAGAAAGTAAAGTCTCATTTTTTAGGATGGTCCTAATCAAAAAGTAAAATTCCATTTCGCAGGATGGTCCTGAACAGAAAATAAAGTCCTATTCTTCAGGAGGGCTCTAAACTAAAGGTAAATTCCCATTCTTCTGGAGGGTCCTGAACTGAAAGCAAAATTCCAATTTTAAGGAGGGTCCTGAATAGAAAGTAAATTCCCATTTTTCAGGAGGGTCCTGAACATAAAGTAAAAGCCCATTTTTCAGGAGGGTCCTGAACAGAGAGTAAAGTCCCATTTTCTAGGAGGGTCATGAAAAGAAAGTAAAATTCCATTTTCCAGGAGGGTCTTGAATAGAAAATAAATTTCTATTTTTCAGGAGGGTCCTGAACCAAAAGTAAACTCTCATTTTTCAGAAGGGTCTTGAACAGAAAGTAAAGCCCCATTTTCAGGAGGGTCCTAAACAAAAAGTAAATTCTCATTTTTTAGGAGTTTCCTGAACAGAAAATAATTCCTATTTTTCAGGAGGATCCTAAACAGAAAGTAAAATCCCATTTTTCAGGAGGGTTCTGAACAAAAAGTAAAATCCTATTTTTCAGGAGGGTCCTGAGCCTAAAGTAAAGTCAAATTTTTCAGGAGGGTCGGGGACAGAAAGTAAAATCCCAATTTTTTGGAGTGTCCTAAACAGAAAGTAAAATTCCATTTTTCAAGAGGGTCCTGAACAAAAAGTAAAGTCATATTTTCTAGGAGGGTTCTGAGCAGAAAGTAAAATCTCATTTTTTAGGAGGGTCCTGAACAGGAAGTAAATTTCTATTTTTCAGGAGGGTCCTGAATAAAAAGTAAATCCCATTTTTCAAGAGGGTCCTGAGCAAAAAGTAAATTTCCATTTTTTAGGAGGGTTTTGAATAGAGAATAAATTTCCATTTTTCAAGATGAGCCTGAGCAGTTGGTAAATACCTATTCTTCAGGAGGGTCCTGAACTGAATGTAAAAGCCTTTTTTTTCGGAATGTCCTGAATAGAAAGTAAAGTCTCATTTTTTAGGATGGTCCTAAACAAAAAGTAAAATTCCATTTCTCAAGATGGTCCTGAACAGAAAATGAAGTCCCATTCTTCAGGAGGGTTCTAAACTAAAGGTAAATTCCCATTCTTCAGGAGGGTCCTGAACTGAAAGCAAAATTCCAATTTTAAGGAGGGTCCTGAATAGAAAGT
>NW_025887357.1:0-1144 GCF_002878395.1 Capsicum annuum
TGAACAGAAAGTAAAATTCTATTTTTCAGGAGGGTCCTTAACAGAAAGTGAAATCCTATTTTTTAGGAGAGTACTGAACATATAGTAAAATACCATTTTTCAGGAGGGTCCTGAACAGAAAGTAAAATCCCATTTTTTAGGAGGGTTCCGAACATAAAGTGAAATCCCATTTTTCAATAGGGTCCTGAACAGTGTGTAAAATCCCATTTTTAGGGATCCTGAACATAAAGTGATATACCATTTTTCAGGAGTGTCTTGAACAAAAAGTAAAATCTCATTTTTCAGGAGGGTCCTGAACATAAAGTGACATCCCATTTTTCAGGAAGGTCCTGAATAAAAGGTAAAATCCTATTTTACAGGAGTGTCCTGAAGAGAAAGTAAAATCATATTTTTCTAGAGGGTACTGAACATAAATTGAAATCCCATTTTTGAGGTAGGTCATGAACAGAAAGTAAAATCTCATTTTTCTGGAGGGATCTGAACATAAAGTGAAATCCCATTTTTTAGTAGGGTCCTGAACAGAAAGTAAAATCCAATTTTTCAGGAGGGGCCTGAATATAAAGTGAAATCCAGTTTTTAAGGAGAGTCCAAAACATAAAGTGAAATCCCATTTTTTAGGAGGGTCCTGAACAGAAGGTAAAATTTGATTTTTTAGGAGGGCCCAGAACGTATAGTAAAATCTCATTTTTCAGGAGGGTACAGAACATATAGTAAAATCCTAATTTTTAGGAGGTTTCTAAAAAGAAAGTAAAATTCTATTTTTCAGGATGGTTCTGAACATAATGTGAAATCCTATTTTTCAATAGGGCCCTCAACAGAAAGTAAAACCCATTTTTCCAGAGGGTTGTGAACCAAAAATAAAATTCCATTTTTTAGGAAGATCTTGAACATAAAGTGATATCCCATTTTTCAAGTGGGTCGTGAACAAAAAGTGAAATTCCATTTTTCGGGAGGGTCCTGAACATAAAGTGACATCCTATTTTTCAGGAGGGTCCTGAACAAAAGGTAAAATCCCATTTTTCAGGAGGGTCCTGAAGAGAAAGTAAAATCATATTTTTCTAGAGGGTACTAAACATAAAGTTAAATCCTATTTTTTAGGAAGGTCCTGAACAGAAAGTAAAATTCTATTTTTCAGGAGGGTCCT
>NW_025887358.1:0-1579 GCF_002878395.1 Capsicum annuum
GTAATTAAATGATCAATTAAGTGTTTCATCCTTAGTAGAATAATTAATTGATCAATTTTATTTTAAATGATTCAAATTAAGTCATTATTTGTAATAACTATGTTGATTTAACTAAAATTAAAGATGAATTAATGAGTTCACTTACAATTTCAATTAATCTCATCGTAATTACATGATTAACTAAGTGTATTCATCCCGAGTAGAGTGATCAAGCGACTAATTTTATTTGAAATAAATTCAAATTAAGCTATTATTAGAAATAACTAAATTTATTTAACTAAAATTAAAGATAAACTTATAATTTTAATTAATCTCATAGTAATTAAATTATCAACTAAGTGTATTCGTCATGATTAGAGTGATCAATTGACCAATTTTTTTTTTAAATGAATCAAATTAAGCCATTATTCGTAATAACTAAATTGATATAACTAAAATTAAAGATGAATTGATAAGTTCACTTACAATTTCAATTAATCTCATAGTAATTACATGATCAACTATGTGTATTCGTCTCAAGGAGAGTGATCAATCGACCAATTTTATTTCAAGTGATTCAAATTAAGTCATTATTAGTAATAAATAATTAATTTTGACTAAATTAAAGATGAATTGATAAGTCCACTTACAATTTTAATTAATGTATTCGTTCTTAATAAAATGATCAATTAATAAATTTTATTTAAAATGATTCAAATTAAGCAATTATTAGTAATAACTAAATTGATTTAACTAAAATTAAAGACAAGACCTTAGATAAGGGGACAAACATTTGAGCTCTCTTAAAAACATCTGAGCTTTAGTATTTTAAATTATTTTCCAACATATATCCTATGTGTTTGATAATTTTTAACAGATGAGTCATCTGTTGCAACAGATGTCTATATTTGTTTGATAGTTTTCAATAGATGAGTCATTTATAGCAACAGGTTAGTCATCTGTTGCAACATATGTCTATATTTGTTTGGTCATTTCCAACAAATGTCTTTATTTGTTTGGTCATTTCCAACAGATGTCTTTATCTGTTTCGTCATTTTCAACAGATTACTCATCTTTTACAACATGCTAGTCATCTATTGATTCATATTAAGCTATTATATTAGTAATAACTAAATTTATTTAACTAGAATTAAACATGAATTAATAAGTTCAATTACAGTTTCAATTAATCTCATGGTAATTACACTATCAACTAAGTGTGTTCGTCCTGAGTAGAGTGATCAATTGATTAATTTTATTTGAAATAATTAAAACCAAACCATAATTAGAAATAACTAAATTGATTTAACTAAAATTAAGGATGAATTAGTAAGTTGACTAACAATTTGAATTAATTTTATAGTAATTACATGATCAACTAAGTATTTCGTCTTAAGTAGAATGATCAATTGACTAATTTTATTTGAAATAATTAAAATCAGGCAATTATT
This sequence comes from Capsicum annuum, assembly GCF_002878395.1. Lineage (NCBI taxonomy): Eukaryota > Viridiplantae > Streptophyta > Magnoliopsida > Solanales > Solanaceae > Capsicum > Capsicum annuum. The sequence goes on from NW_025887358.1 coordinate 1,431, forward strand.
AGTAATAATTAAATTAATTTAACTAAAATTAAAGATGAATTGATAATTTTAATTATGATTTCAATTAATCTCATAGTTAGTAATTACATGATCATCTAAGTGTATTCGTCTTGAGTAAAGTGTTAATTGACCAATTTTATTTGAAATGG
>NW_025887358.1:1679-5135 GCF_002878395.1 Capsicum annuum
ATGATCATGTAAGTGTATTCGTCTTGAGTAAAGTGTTAATTGACCAATTTTATTTGAAATGATTCAAATTAAGATATTATTAGTAATAACTACATTGATATAATTAAAATTAAAGATGAATTGATAAGTTCAATTACAATTTCAATTATTCTCATTTTAATTACACGATCATCTTAGTGTGTTCGTTTTGAGCAGAGTGATCAATTGACTAATTTTATTTGAAATGATTCAAATTAAGCCATTAGTAGTAATAGCCAAATTAATTTAATAATTACAATTCCAATTAATCTCATAGTAATTATATGATCATTTAAGTGTATAACCTATTGCAACAGATTTAATCTGTTGCAACAGATGAGTCATTTGTTTCAAATTATCAAACAGATATACACATATGTTGCAATAGATTAGTCATCTGTTGTAACAAATGTCTTTATCTGTTGGTCATTTCCAATAGATGACCAATCTGTTGCAACATATGACTTTATCTGTTTGTTATTTCCAACAGATTACTAATTTGTTGCAATAGGTGACTAATCTGTTGCTACAGATGTCTTTATTTGTTTGGTCATTTTCAACAGATTGCTCATCTTTTGCAACATCTTAGTCATCTATTGATTCATATCAAGTCATTATATTAGTAATAACTAAATTGATTTAACTAGTATTTATAAGTTCAATTTTTCAATTAATCTCATAGTAATTACACAATCAACTAAGTGTGTCGTCCTGAGTAGAGTGATCAATTGACCAATTTTATTCGAAATGATTCAAACCAATCCATAATTAGAAATAACTATATTGATTTAACTAAAATTAAAGATGAATTAGTAAGTTCACTTACAATTTCAATTAATTTTATAGTAATTACATGATCAACTAAGTGTTTTGTCTTAAGTAGAATGATCAATTGACCAATTTGATTTGAAATAATTAAAATTAAGTAATTATTAGTAATAACTAAATTGATTTAACTAAAATTAAAGATGAATTGATAATGTAATTACGATTTCAATTAATCTCATAGTAATTACATGATCATCTAAGTGTATTCGTTTTGAGTAAATGTTAATTGACCAATTTTATTTGAAATGAATTAAATTAAGACATTATTAGTAATAACAACATTGATTTAACTAAAATTAAAGATGAATTGATAAGTTCAATTACGATTTCAATTAACATGTTGCAATAGATGAGTAGTCTGCTGGAAAAGACCAAACAGTTAATGACATTTGTTGAAAATAACCAAATATATATAGACATTTGTTGCAACAAATGACTAACCTGTGGCAATAGCTAACTCATCTATTGGAAATTATCCAACAAATATAGACATATGTTGCAACAGATGACTAAATTGTTGCAACATATGACTCATTTATTGGAAATTATTAAATAGACAAGATATATGTGAACGCAGAACCAAAATGAGCCACAAAATTTAAAAAGTGACCAAAATAGGTCATCTATTTAAAAAGTTACCAAAATAGACTAAACGTAATAATTTATTACGTTTTCTATTTTCTTAACGATCAACTAACGGAGTTGACTTTTACAAAAACGTAAGAATTTCTTACGTTTTACATTTTTTTTGTAAAACGTAAGAAATTCTTACATTTTATAAAAAAAATATATAAAATGTAAGAATTTCTTACGTTTTACACGATGATCGAGGAAAAAATATAGTGAATTATCAAATCAATTAAAAAGATACTAAAAAATGAGTTGTTCAACATAACAAAAAGTTACGTTTTAAACTTTTTTATAACAGTGGTCCCCCACCCACAATTCCTTTTTCCACAAATGTCCCATCACTTCTACTTTTTCCTCTTTTACATATGATAATTATGAATTTTTTGATTAGTTAAATTTATTTATATTTTACATGTAGTTCAAATAATTTATTTTTTCCTCTATGTAATAAATTTTTACGTTTTACATAAAAAATTTAAAAAATAGAAGTATCAATTACCTCATTAACTTAACAATTTTCTTATATTTATTCTATATAAAAAAATAATCACTTCTATCCTTAATTATTCGATTCTCCCTAAAAAAAATATATACTTTTGAGTTTTGCTCTACTCCAAAATAGTGAAATGTTGAATTATCATCGATAAAATATTCTACTATATACAAGAATTATATTTTTTTGGTGTGTTGAAAATATGAAATTAATTTTTTCGGATAGTGATCATCATAGTTTTCAAATAGTATTTCGATTAGGATATTGAAGAGACTCACATGCACAAATACATTTCATATTATAATTAGTGGAGTAAAAAATTACAGGTTAATTTAGGAACACTCCTAAATTAATATAAGAAAATATATTTTTTTAGGAACACTCCTAAAAAAATATAATTCTTGTATATAGTAGCATATTTAATCGACGATAATTCAACATTTCACTATTTTGGAGTAGAGAAAAACTCAAGAGTATAATTTTTTTTAAAGAAAAATCGGATAATTAAGGATAAAAATGATTATTTTTTGATATAAAATAAATATGAAAAAATTGTTAAGTTAATGAGGTAATTGATACTTCTTTTTTTATTTTTTTTATGTAAAACGTAAAAAATTTATTAGAAAAAATAAATTATTTGAACTACATGTAAAATATAAATAAATTTAACTAATAAAAAATTTAATAATTATCATATGTAAAAAGAGGAAAAAGTAGAAGTGATGGGACATTTGTGGAAAAAAGAATTTTGGGTGGGGGACCACTGCTATAAAAAAGTTAAGAACGTAACTTTTTGTTACGTTGAACAACTCTTTTTGTTAGTACCTTTTTAATTGATTTGACAATTCATTGTATTTTATTCTTTGGTTATCATGTAAAACATAAGAAATTCTTGCGTTTTATAATTTTTTTATAAAACGTAAGAATTTCTTACGTTTTACAAAAAAATGTAAAATGTAAGAAATTCGTACGTTTTTTTGTAAAAGTCAACTCCATTAGTTGACCGTTAAAAAAAAAGTATAAAACGTAATAAATTATTACGTTTAGCCTATTTTGGTAACTTTTTAAATAGGTGGCCTATTTTGGTCACTTTTTTAATTTCGTGACTCATTTTGGTTTCGAGTTCGATATATGTTGAAAAGTAATTTAAAATACTAAAGCTCAAATGTCTTTAGGAGAACTCAAACATTTGTCTCCTTGTCTAAGGTCTTGTATTAAAGACTTGTCTTCAACTTTAATTAAATTAATTTAGTTATTATTAATAATTACTTAATTTGAATAAACAAATGACTAACCTGTTATAAACATCTGTTGCAATAGATGACTAACTTGTTGTAATAAATAGATAACCTGTTGAAAAATAATTAAAATACTAAGAAACTCAAATATTTTTAGGAGAACACAAATGTTTGTCCCATTGTCGTAGAGACGTCTTTAATTTTAGCTAAATCAATTTAGTTATTACTAATAATTGCTTAATTTGAATC
>NW_025887359.1:0-1757 GCF_002878395.1 Capsicum annuum
TAAGTTTGATTGTACCACAAAATCATTCCTTAGACAACAATGTTTCATCTTTAAAAGTGAAAAAGAAATCGGCTGCCCTTAGAAACTACCTTCTAATTTTGTATTTCTATATTTCTATTTATCAGTTTAATTATTTTATGTCTAACGTGTCTCCAAAAAAAATTTCGCATCAAGTACTTCATATGGACATTAATTACCCTTTAATATAATATATTTTACAAATTTTTAAACTTTCATGGTTTAAGAGTCTTTATTTTATCACAATTCTTTCTACGTATTTTAGGAGAAATATTATAAAATAATTAAATAAAAAATTAAAGAACAATTTTATCTATTGTTTTAAGGACCTTCAAACTTTATTAATTTATAATTAAGATTAATAATCTATTAATATAATTCAAAAGAGAAAAAGAAAACACTTTTATTATAACTCGTACTAATTATAATAACATAAATGGAAATTAAAAAATTAAACAAAAAATTGAGAAAAATAATAAATACCAATTTTATTTATTGTAGTGTTTTTTAAAGATTCACAAAAAGTTGTTTCTAAGGACCTTCATACTTTATTTATTTATGTTTAATATTAATAATTTATTAATATAATGCCAAAAAGTAAAACACTTTTATCACGACTCCTAACCAATTATAATAACAAAAATTAAAAATTTTAATTTTATTATATTTTCTGAATACAACAAAGCTTCGAATCTTACTTGAAAATTTCAGTCTTGCTGCATTCTTCTAGATCAGGTCACAATTTAATGAACATAAATTATGACAATTAAACAATATAAATCAATTTAAAAAATATTAAGTACAAAATCTCAAAATACCACAAAATATGCACAAAAAGTCACACATTAGGTTTAGAAAAAAATCAAAGCAACAGTTAAAAACAATGAATTTAAACTGAAGGTAAACGTGTGCATCTTATGAACCAAAAACTTAAAATATTTTATTTTATTTTCTAAATACAATAAAGCTTCGAAGCTTACTTGAAATCTTTTAGTCTCGTAGCATTGTTTTGAATCAGGTCACAACCTAGCAAACATAAATTATGACAATAATAATATATGAACTAATTTAAACAAAAGCGAAGGATAAAATCTCAAAATACAATAAAACACATATAAAAATCACACAAATTAGGTTAAAGAAAAAAATCAAAACAACTTCAAAGTGTCAAGAACATAACCATTAAATTATATAGACAAAAATAATGAAGATTTCTAAAACTATATTGATACTTGTTTGAATAATTAAATCACCTTTAATAGGACTTTTAATTTATTTTGTCTTTAGGATGAAGATTTCTAAAATTATTCAAATAATTATTTGAATAATCAAATTTTACCTTAAATAGGATTTCTAATTTATTTTGTCTTTAATTTGGTTTGTCCAGTTCGTACATATTTAATTTGTTTGTTTAGTTCATTTATGTTTTTTATTATAACCAAAATTAAAAGGATACTAAAATATTAGATTTTCTTATCTAGTTTAAATAAAGAACTACTAATTTATTACATTTAAATTTAAGTGATTTTAAATTATGAAATATAAAAATTAGTAAATGATAGTTTTGTCTATTGTGATAATCTTTATTGAAGGACAAAATGTTCAACTCACTTTTATAAGGGGGTCCCACTTTAGTATATTATTATTATTATTATTATTATTATTATTATTATTATTATTATTATTATTATTATTATTATTATTATTATTATTATTATTATTATTATTATTATTATTAT
>NW_025887359.1:1857-4490 GCF_002878395.1 Capsicum annuum
ATTATTATTATATAGATATATAAACTATAGATATAAATATATTTTTTTAAATTGACCTAAAAATTTAAATAATATATTTGCAATTTGTGAATAAAATAAAACTTAAATATTTATGAGATTGTAAATTATTTCATTAAAAAATAAAAGAAATAACTAAAGTCAATTTATTTTTAGTTATAAAAAATTACAAGATTTTAATTTATTTATTTTAAAAGTAAAGAAAACGGTTAGGTTTAAAACTACTTTGCTACCATAAATATATGAGACCCGCAGTAAGGCTTTAAATTTATTTTGCCTTTGATAAAGATTTCTACAATTTATTCAAATAATTGTTTGAATAATCAAATTTTACCTTAAATAGGACTTCTAATTTGTTTTGTCTTTAACTTGGTTTGTTCAGTACATATTTATTTGTTTAATCCATTTATGTTTTGATTGTGACCAAAATTAAAAGGATACAAAAATATTAGGTTTTTTTGACCTAGTTTAAATAAAGAACTACTAATTTATTACATTTACTTTTTAAGTGATTTTAAATTATTAAATATGAAAATTAGTAAATGACAGTTTTGTCTATTGTAGAAATTTTTAACGAAGGACAAAAAGTGCAATTCACTTTTCTAAGGGCCTTTACACTTTTAATATATTATAGATTATAGATATAAATATAGATATAGATATGGATATAGATTATATAGATTATAGATATAAATTATAGATATAGATTACAGATATTATTATTTTCTATAAATACATCAACTCAAACTAAAGATCCTAAATAGCAGGAGTGTTACAACAAAAATTCACGAATTACTATATTTTTTATATAGATTTTTTCCCTTTATTTTACAATTTTACTTACCTGCTCCTTTACCTACTGCAATTTTACTAACCTAAGATCTTCTTTTTTCCTTTTTTGTCATGATTTTTATATTTTTCAAATCTTTTTAAAATCAACATCTTCTTAAAATCAAATTTAGTTGATTTAGAATTTTTAAGCTAATGAAAAAAGTATTAGTTGTCATTAATTCTAATAAGTTCTAATAAGGAAAGGTTTTATCATTACCGTAAATATATTTAATTAATTTTCAACTCCTAAATATTAGAAAAAAATAGTGAAAAGATGATTTTGTCTAAAACAAAACTTTTAATGAAGGGCAAAAAGTTCAAATCACTTTTCTAAGAGCCTTCACACTTTTAATATATATATATATATTTCTACGACCTCGTGGAAAGGTCTCTCCGTATACTCTACCCTTCCCAAACTCCACTTGCAAGATTTCACTTGGGTGTTGCTATTGTTGTTGTTGAACATAGAAAAATAATATCGGAAAGAAAAGAAAAAACAAACAGATTCTAATTCTTCAGAATTCTAAAACATATTGATGATATGGTAGGCCCAAATAAGCACTACAATGAGCTGTGGACAAGTGCATAAAACAAAAGATAACTTTCCTTTGTCTCTTCAATTATATATTCACTTACTTGAGAAAATTGAAGAATAGGTGTTTTTTAAGTCTTTGAATGAAGGATTGGTGACATTGACCAACAGATAGAGTCAAACATTATTAGGAAACTTGATCAACTTAATTGTGGACTTGATTAATATTTTCAAAAATTTCTAATCTTTTCAAAAATACAAAACAACCCAACCCACACCCTCTTCAATCCAAATCAACCACTCTCTCCTCTCTCTCGGAAGTTTCTCTCAACTTTCTCCTAACCAACAGTTTTGCAAAATTTCTCCCTTCAACCCCCGACGACAAATAGTTGGGCTTCGAGTTTCCCTCTTCAATTCAATCAACCTGTCCCTCATCCCTCTCTCGATAGCTTCTCTCAACTCTCTCCCAACCAACTGTTCTGCAAATTTCTTATTTCAATCCTCGGCGACTTCAACATTTGACTACAAATAGTTGGGATTCTAGTTCTTTTTCAACTTCAATCGACATGACAACCTTGCTCTTCGGCCACAACAGCTTCGAATTCTTCATCGGTCCTTTTGTTCTTTCATAGGTAAAAATTTATGGCCTTTTTAGTTTTGAAGAAAACGAGGAACTTGAGCCAACTTCTCTTATAGTATTGGTTAACAATTACAATATTTGTTGCACTAATTTGAAATGCGATCTGAATAAAACCCTAATTTCTGGTATTTCTTCTCTTCTCTACTCTTTTTGAAGTAAATTATGATATTTTGTTATTTGTTGCATTTTTTTGAAGTTTGATTTTTATTGTTTGTATTTATAAAAACAAAAGGACAATTTGGTTTGATTTGTTTTGTTCTTGTTCTTGATAAAAATGGTGAAATTATTGTTTTTTGTTTAACAAAATCGTGCTACTGTTTCCTCTGACAGATTACCCATTTGGTGCAACATATTAATCATCTGATACAACAGATTCATCATATGATGCAACAGATCAACCATCTGATGCACCAGAGAACCATCAGATTACAGTTCTGATGAAACAGATTAATAATCTGATGCAACAACTTTACCATATATTGCAACAGATTAAGCTTCGAATAATAAATCTGATGCAACTAATTAACCATCTGGTGCAATGGAAGAACCATCAGATTAATGATCTGATGCAATAGATAAACCTCCTATTGGATAAAATCCTACCAACTCTTC
>NW_025887360.1:0-1839 GCF_002878395.1 Capsicum annuum
AGTATATGATCAACAAAATAAAAGGGGAGAATAGTGAGTCAACACACGATCCACCGAAATAGGAGAACCAAAAGCAATCAATACATGACCAACCCAAGCATGAAAGAAATGAGAAGAACATTAATTCATGGTTAATTTCTTCAAACAAGTTGACACTTTTAAGAAAGCAATCTTAAGCAAATATGATACTTCCTTGGTAAAGTTTGCATCATAATCCATGTGAAATGACCCAAATAAATCTTGCTTTTCATATACTGGAGGACATCCTATAAAGAAAAAAAGACAAAGAGGACATGCAACTTAAATTAATGGGGAAGGCAAACACGCAGAAATTACTGCAATGCGAAGCTACTATGTATCTCATCACGATTAATTCTAGTATAGCGAAACCACTAAGCTATTAATTAACAAACCAATCCACAATAACAACTATGTACAACATATGTTTAGACAGCTTTTAGTAACACCAGACGACCTAAGTAAAAAAAAGAAAGCAAATAAGTACTACTAATACCCTTTTAGAAATTATAATATCAAGAACAATCCTTGTAGAAAAATAAAAAAAATAAAAAATAAAAAATAAATAAAACAAGAAGAAAGGTCAACCATTACAGGGGTGATTATTGGAATTTTTAAAGTATAGGAGATTAAACAAATCACGGGAATAAATTAATCTGAGAAAATGAATACGATTAACAAAATGCACAATATATTTTCAAATTAAGTTGATGACCTATTAGGTCCTTTCATGCATACAAGTACTGCATATGTTCATATTTTTTTTTTCTTTTCTTTTTGACTATCTCAACTTACGCCAATATTCGAATCAGGCATGACGATCACATATGTATGTAAAAAGGGTACAAATTATCGAATGAAACATGATGCGCATAGGAAACATGTTAGATAAACTTACAGAGCAGTCCTCGCAAAACGACTAGCAAATTGAACATCATAAAAAAAATGAAACAAGCTAATGAAAATGATTTCTTCATAAAAACACTTCAAACAAGAATCCTATAGCCTTCTAAGGCTTCTACAACAAGCAGTCCCAGCACACTAGGATATCGCAAAAGCTTACAACTTCAAAAAATTAGACAAGCAGCATACCATGTCGCTAAAGCTTAAAATTTCAGAAGTTCAAACGAACCAGCACACCCTATTACTAAAAACTTATAATTTCAGGGGTTTAAATACACCAGCACATCCTATAGCTAAAGGCTTACGACTTCAGGAATTTGAGATGAAGCAGAAATAATCGAAAATTAGACAAGATGGAATGTTACCTGTTTCGTGGCAGCAAAACAGAACAACGAACTGTTGTCGAAATCACCCTCACCGAAAAATGTCTTCAACTCAAAACTCAAGTTTTAGCTGATGAACGGATGGAAAAGAAAAAATTCTGCAAAAAGGATTGGATGTTCCCCAATTTTCGAACCCTAAAAAAAGAACTCGATTTTCCAACCCAAAAGTTCAAACCTAGATTTTAAAACAGTAACCCCCAAAATAAAAATCCCCCAATTTTCGAGCTCCAAGATTTCCTCCGAGATTTCCAAACCCACCCCTAAAAAAAAGTCCCCCTCAAGCTCAACAGTGAGCTCTTTATATAGAAATGAAGTGAGGGTATTTTAAGAATTTACAAATGAGAAAATTTTGAATTTTTCGGGCTCTGAATAGGATTTCCCTTTTAGGATTGGTACTAAATTTGGAATCTTCCCAACAATAATCCGCCAATAAGAAATGAGGAAACGAAATTCCCTCATGAACCAATCAAAAATTTCCAAGAATGTATGAAATAGTACCATTGTTACCGAGATTTGCAAAATTGATCCGTTGAGG
>NW_025887361.1:0-1669 GCF_002878395.1 Capsicum annuum
TTAGCCTGGGTCTTCCTCCTCATAATCTAGTGTTGTCAATTGATTCTTGCTAAGTAGGTTGATTTAATTCGGTGGTACTGTTCTGTGGATTTGAGTTATATGTCGGTCTGTCCCTCCATGTCACACGATATTTTTCTAAGATAAAATCTCGAGGGTCGAGATTTCTTTGTCTTGTTTTGAATTTTGAGTTGTAAATTTGGCTTTTTATTACAGGATGAAGCCTATAGGGTCTAGAGTCTTGATGGTTTCCAAAGTGCCCAAAAAGTTAATCAAGTGGTGGGGCACGTTCAACTACGCTGACAAGAAAGAGCTAATCAAGATATTAGGTGATCTTACGGAACTTCTGCATGTCCCACCCCGTCCAGATATAATAGATGTTGTGCTGACCTTTTGGGATCCTAGTAATTTGGTGTTTAGGTTCGGAAAGTGTGAAATAACGCCTACTTTGGTAGAATTATCTGGTATGCTTCATTTGCCTTATATTGACAAAAGTATGATCCGAGCTCAGAATTACTTGGGTAATAGGTTTCTACAAGGGTGTGGTTTAAAGAGTAATAACGGATATTTGGGTTGTCTGAATCAATCATGGATTTCCTTAGACTTTCTATTCGCTAGATTTGGGTCCTTGGAAGGTTTTGACCACTTTTGGGATGAATTTCATATGAGTAAGCAGAAGTGGGAAAGAAAGCACCTTAAAGTCTTCACCCTCGCTCTGTTAGTCACTCTAGTGTTTCCGCTAGAAGAAAGGCGTATTAATACACATTTGCAATCTGTGGTGATGACTCTATTTTATAAGGATCAAAAGGACAAGGTCTCTAATAAAAAGGACAAAGTCACTAATCAAAAGGACAATTTCACTATTATACCTATGATCTTAACAGAGATATATAAGGATTTAACCGAAGTGAAGGGGGGAATGAGATTTTTTTAGGGCAGTAACCTGATATTGTAGTTATGGATGATGGAGCATTTGCATACGCCTTCTTTAGTTAGACCAGATGTGGTTGATCGTTGTATTCCTAATCGAGTGAAAGCCATGGACCTCGGACTGGGTTTCAATAAATTCTCGTTACCCATGGGAGTCGATGGTTGGATTGAATTTTTTGAGTCAATAACCGAGGATAACATTTTGTGGACTTATCTGTGGCTTCGACCAAAGATAATCTTGTTTGGTTGTCAGATGCAGCTCCTTGTAATTATGTTAGGGCTCAATTGAACTAGACTGTATAGTCCTTCTAGGGTAATGCGCCAGTTGGGTAGGCAGCAGGATGTACCACCGGTAGTGGATTTTCTAAAGGATGTTGAGTACTTTAAGGACCAAGCTTTAGGTGAGAGCAAATACGAGCAGTTCTGGACGCATGCAACAAAGCTAGGTATGGACACTCTCAAAGAAAGTTTGGATAATCTGAGGTATACTTAGGGATATGGGGTTTGTCTTCGATCCATACCTCGGGGTATTAGCCAGTCATTACCAGTGCAACTTAGAGGGATAATACAGGAAGAATGCATAGTTGACGACCATCAGGATGAAGGTGCGGGGACCAAAGTGAAGACACTAAGAGTTCAGTTATTAGGTTTGCTCAAAAGTGTGGAGGGGTGTCAGAACAGTCTTTTCAAGTGTACTCCTCATGAGGCAGGAATACGTGCCAGAGGCATCTTCCCAAATATT
>NW_025887362.1:0-2215 GCF_002878395.1 Capsicum annuum
GAATGTACGTAGAATTTTTTTTTTGCTTGAACAGTGTAAATATCCTTAAATAGAGGAATTTGAAAAAAATGGGGGAACAGTTATCTTTTAAAGGGGGAGTAGTTTTAACAACAGATAAGGGAGGGTTATTTAAAATTCGATCAATTTTTATTGTTAATTATTTTTTATTTTATATAGAGAATAATAGTAATAATAATAAATAAAGATAATAAGAATAAATGAAATAATAACAATAATAAATATAATAATATTTAATTAATTTTATATTTAATAAAATATAATAATAATTTATAAATAGACAAATATAAATATAATAAAATAATATTAAAACTATTAATTTATTTATTAAAATTTATAAAAGAAAACATATATTTTTAATTTTTATATTTTTTTAAATTAGAATAAAAATAAAAATAATATATGATTAAATATAAATATAAATATTTAATATTGATAGACAAGTTAAAATTTAGGGAGAATAAAAAATCACGTGTCTACAGGGCCGAGTTGCGGGTATATGTGAGTTTAAATAAAAAAAACTAAAATTTAGTATTATTCTCGTTCATCAGAGGTAGAGGTATGGACTGCGTACATCTTACCCAATACACTGGGTTTGTTGTTGTTGTTGTTGTTGTTGAATCTGTCTAAAATTATATGTATTCTTTACTTAAAATTTTATCATACTTAAAACGACATGTGTAACACTACAAATAAACAATTTCATAATTTTCCCTTTGAAATCAATAAAAAAATTTTATAACACAAAATATCAAATAAAAGTTTAAAGGTTCTTCCGTATTAAATTATTTTGCGGGGCATAGCTTATTTAATTTATATATTGCAAGGGCTTAAATAATCAAATAAACTGATTGATTTCTAATTTTAATTTCTTGATTTATCTTATAAATGAAAATTTGCTATTTGATCATTGTTTGTACACCTGATACTTCTCTGACAATTTTTTAGTGAAAAATGATATAATAGAAATTAGTTGTTTCTACTTTCAAATTGTAGATTTGGAAATATTATTATTTTCAATGGAGTTACAATTTTTTTAAAAAATAAAAAAATAAAACCATGGGACAATGCGGTGCGGATATGCGCGGGTATAAGTGTGTGGCGGGTTTATACGGGTTTAAAGGTGATGCGGACCGATTTTTAAATTCGAGGATTTAAAAAAAACCTGCACCACACCGCACCGCTCCATTACCATCCCTATGTATTCGTGATAAAATCATATTTGATTGGTCATAACAAGTCATTGACACTCCTGGCATATTTTTTTATAACTAAATAATTTTAGTACCATAGTAAGATGAGTGCAATTCAAAACAAAAGAAAATTCCTACTTAGATCCTACTCTTGGACATAGCCCCAAGTTTCAGGCCAAGCTACGCAAGTACATAACTTTACTACTATTGGCTAAAACATTAAGGAAAAAAAATTAAGATCTAGAAGTCTAAGTGCTAGCTGCATCTTCAGTGATCCTCTAAGGTGCACCTTTTGGATGATCAACCTTGTAAGGATAACAGGTGTCCTTTGTTTTCTTTAGAAGATCCTTAAGCTCCTTTCTTACCATAGATGATAAACACCAGCTGCTACTATTGCTCTATACACCTCTGCTTGTGCAGATTTCCCTTGCATGGTGGCCACAAACCATGTTATATTAACAAATCATTAAACATTAAAGTTATATATATCACCAAGTAGCAGAAACTATCATAAACCACCTTGACAGAGCCAAATCGTTAACATAAAGTAAACTAAACCGATCAAGAAGTCAAAACTTACTTGAGGATTGAGACAACTTGAGACTAGAAATCATGTAAGGACTGGATTTGTCAAGCTATCTATCATGTCTAGAGAGATTTAAGGTGTCATATAATTAGACTAAGTAAAAAATATTTTAAATAGAAAAAACACAAAAATATACCATGCTCAAGTTGTATAAGATCATCAATATTTTCTTCAACGTCTATAGGAAGAGGCTCACTTTGATACCAATCTTGAAGACAGATAAGAGCTTGCACAAGTTTCGGAGTCAATGAACTCCTAAATGAATCAATAATACGACCTCCAGTGCTAAATGCACATTCTGATGCTACACTATAAATCGGTATTGCCAACACATCACGGGCCATCTCGGCAAGAACTTTATATCTAGGAGTAGTAATTTTCCACCATGATAAGATATCAAAATCTTCATCATTAGGCT
>NW_025887363.1:0-1642 GCF_002878395.1 Capsicum annuum
CTTAGAAAATTTTCAAAGTAACAATATTTTTGGTCTTTTAATTTTTTCTATAAAACTTAACAATAAAAATATAGAAAAAAATAAAGTAAATGTAAATGTAATTTAAAAAAAATGTAAAAAAGAAAAATAAGTAATAATTGATTCTTACCTAATTAACCAACTAATTGAACTTGAAATATATAATTATAAAGTAACTGAAAATTTAAATTTGAAATTTTAAAACCAACTAATGCCTAACTAATTAACTAAAATTACATGTGCCATTAGTAAATGCTTCCACTTGGCTAAATAGAAAGGCTTTGTCCTCTCCTTTTAATAATATATAGATGAGGTTTTCCTTTTGGTCTTCATGATTTTGAATTTTTTTTTTACTTTTCTTCATTCATTCTGTTATATTCAATGGCGGGGTTAAAGTTTTCATCAAGAGTTTTCAAAATATAAAGAAGTAAATTCATGAAAAAATTAAGGAGTGTCAATACATGAAAAATATTTTTACCTACCTACACAATGTATTTTTTCGACGAACATGTGACTACGCCATTGGTCATATCAATTTTGATTTCACCAAGTCTTTCCTTATTTTCTCTAAACTAGTCTTTTTGTTCCTCTAATAAGTTAATTTTATTAACTTATACTATACGCTCGAGAAATATTTTTACAATTAGCATATTTTATATTTTCTTAATCCTTTTATCTCTAGCTAAGAAAGGATCTGTAGTTAATTTAGCTCATTTTTATATAGGATGGTAATAAAAGGAGCTTTTAATTATAGTTTATAATTTATTTTAAATTTTGACTTGTTTTAGAGTATGTTTTTCTGAACTTTTTTTGATAAAAGAACACAACATTAAGCTTCCGTTTGGATGAGATTAAAATCTGATCAAACAACCATTTAGTTTCTAGTTTAGCTTTTTTTTTAAAGTGTTTGTTAACATTAAAAAGTGTTAAAAAAAAACAAAAACTGATTTTTAAAAAACAAAACACAAAAAATGAAAACCTGGGTACCTCAGCTTTTTGCTTTTTAGATTAAAATTCTTTGAGGTTTGATAAAATATTTACCTTTTATCCCTTATATATTCCTCTAATTCCAATAATACCATGAACTTATAGCCCATAAATATATGATTTTTCTTTCCTTTTTCTTTTTGCCGCTTCTCAATTTTAATTTCACCAAGTCTTGCACGTTTCAATCAGCCAAAGACTTGTGCAGGTCAACCAAGTCTTGCTTTATTTTCAGCAAGCCCATCACCACATCGAAGGTGTGCTCAAAAATTTATTTTGAGTAAAGCATTTAGTATCCCTAAACTATGACCGAATTTGTCGCGATACACTCCAACTTATGGGGTCCTAATACCCCTGAACTATAGTTTAGCATGTTTTTGTCAATCTTTTTAGCTAATGTGACACCTTTTTAGCTGACGTGGCCTCTTTGACGTGGTCCCCAATTTTATGTAATAAAAGTGTCATATCAACACAAAAGGGTGACAAAAATGCACTAAAATTGACTACAAGGGTAAAAGGACCCTTGTGAAGTTGGAGTGTATCGTAACAACTTTTTTTATAATTCACGGGTGTACTGTATCCTAATCTAATTTTTTCAGAATAAAAAATTATAAATAATTCACCTTATAACAATTTTAAG
>NW_025887364.1:0-1424 GCF_002878395.1 Capsicum annuum
AATTTTACTATTTTATCTTAACTCGTATTAATGATGTTCACTGGTATAGGAATGGACATTAGAATTGTAATTATTCATATTTAATATATATTATTAATTGTAGAAGTAAAATAAAAAATAATTAATTAATTCTATCCAAATTTAGTAACTGATCAACTAATATCAGACATTTATTTCTAGTAAGTTGATTTCACAAAAAAATTATGCATGGTTATCTCCGCCTTCATCTTTTCTTTCTATCAGTCACACTTAACACGCGGCTTTTAGTTAAATAAATCTAAATTTTTTTTTGCATAGGTATGTGCTTAAACACCTTTTTCAAATACATTCAAAACAAAATTATACATTTTCCTTTTAAAATAGCCCTTTCTCTCCAAAATCCAAAAATGATAAACATCCAAATATTTTCTCTATGGGTTAAACCTTATTTTCACCTATTATTTTTTAATTTCAAATTAACCTGGTATATTAAATCTCTCTCTCTCTCTCTCTCTTTTCGTATTTGTCTTTCATTAGTTTGCATAAAATTTTATGAAAAGAATTGTATACATAGTTATTTTTAATTTTTATTTTATCTTTTCATCGGTCACACTTAACACACTATCTCTACCCTACAACCAAAAAAGATAATTTGAAGATAAATAAATCTAAAAATAATTTTGCCTATGTATTTGTACTTGATAAACAACTTTTTCAAATAATCTCAGAAACAAAATTATACATTTTCCTAAATGAGGATACTTCTTCCTCAAAATTTGAAAATTTGGAAAATCTAAATTTCAAAAATCCCTTCTTACATCCATAGTTTTTTCTATTTCAACATTGTCTATTACATATCTCTTTTGCTCTTTTTCATCTACCTTGTGTCTATCTATATATATAATCTTACAAAAAGTACTATATACATAATTATTTTTTGATTTTTATTTTTTAATCAGTCATACTTGACACACTACTCCAACCCCACAAATCAAATCCTTAGATAAATAAATCTAAAAACGATTTCACATGGTATCTAGAGAAAATTGAAGGAAAGGTGTCTTTTAAATCTTGAATGAAGGATTGGTGACATTGACCAACTTAAAAGGTCAAACATAATTAGGAAACTTGATTAACTTAATTGTGGACTTGATTAATATTTTTAAAACTTTTTAATCTTTTCAAAAATATAAATCAACCCAACCTACACCCCTCTTCAATCCAAATCATCGACCGTCTCTCAATAGTTTCTCTCAACCAACAGTTTTGCAAATTTCTCCTTTCAATTCCCGACGATTTCAACCTCCGGCGATAAATAGTTGGGCTTCGAGTTTCTTTTCGACTTCAACCGTCAATCGACGTCACAACCTTGCTCTCCGACCACAACATCTTTGAATTCTTCATCGTTCCTTTTCTTTTTTCATAGGTAAAAAATTATGGTCTTT
>NW_025887365.1:0-3646 GCF_002878395.1 Capsicum annuum
ACCCCAAGGAGAAATACTGGGCCTTAATAAACCCTTATCTAGTAAATCTTTGAGTTGCTCTTTCAACTCCTTTAGTTTTGCAGGGGCCAGACGGTTAGGAGGAATAGAAATAGACTGAGTATAGGGAAGAAGATCAATCCCGAACTCTATCTCGGTATTAGGAGGTATTCCTGGGAGATCATCTGGAAAGACATCAGAAAACTCATTGACGACATTAACAGACTGGAGTGGTGGAGTCTCAGACTTAGTGTCATTGACTCTAAACAAATGGTAAATACACCCCTAAGAAGTAAGCTTTCTACCTTTGAGGTAGATAAAATGACTCTTGGGTGACATAGAATTCCCAGAACACTCAAACACGGGTGCACCTGGAAACTGAAACTTTACCACTCGGGTCCGACAATCAATAGAGGCAAAAGAAGAATAAAGCCAGTCCATACCCAAAATCACATCAAAATTTACCATGTCTGACTCAATCAGATAAGCCAACAAGACTCTATGAAGAACGATAACAAGACACCTTTTATACACTTTCTGGGCAACAATAAAATCACCCACTGGGTCAAAACTAGGATAGGCTCAGGAATAATCTCAGGACTCATTTCAAAATTCAGAGCAATCAAAGGTGTAATATATGAGAAATTAGATCCAGGATCCAAAAAAGCATACACATCAAATAGAAATATATGAAGCATACCAGTAACAAAACTGGGAGAGTCCTCCTGTTCCTGGTGAGACGGTAAAGCATAGAATCTATTCTGGTGCTGCCCACCAGCATTGCTAAAAGAGGCACCCTGAGCTGAGGCTGGGCAAGTCGCTGGAACTGGAGCACTAACAGTTTGAGTCTGGATCTAAGGGCGATAGTCACGACGCCCTTGTCCATTCTTTGGACAATCTCTAACTCTGTGACCTATATCACCACACCAGAAATAACCCCTCTACTCACCCCAAAACTCACCCGAATAATCCCTACCACACTTAGGATACAGGGAATGATTTGGCTTACTGCCAGTACTGTACTGGGACCTGGATGTATATGACCTGCTACCTTGCTCCTACCTACCTTTAGGCACGGGAGCACTAGCAGATGACAGTGCTGGCATAGGAAAATGAACCTGATATTGAGGGCGACTCCCTCTCTGCGATCTAGTCTCACCTTGTCTGCGCTGTTTGAACCTAGCTTTCGTGTTCCCTCTTACTCTATCTCTCTCATTAATATGTTGGGTGTGAGTCATCAGCCTAGAAAGACTCAAGTCACTATTTAGCATAGTAGACCTACACTCCTTAACAACATAACTAGACACTCCAGTCACAAACTTACTCATACTAGCCAGATTATCAGCCACTAAGTTAGGGGCATACTTGGCCAACTGATTAAACTTTAGGCAGTACTCCCTAACAGTCATAGAGACTTGTCGTAGGTTCATAAACTCTTCCACCTTCGCCTCCCTCATCTCCAAAGGGAAAAACTTATCCAGGAATGCATCCAGGAACTCTTGCTAAGTTGTAGGGACAACTCCCTCACCTATACCTTTCCTCCAAGAAACAACCCAGTCATAAGCAAGGTCTTTGAACCTATATGCAACCAACTCCACACTATGTTCCTCAAATACAGGCATCACCTGAGAAATCTTCCACACCTCCTCTAAAAACAACCGTGGATCCTCAACAGACTTGGACCCATAGAATTCTGGCAGATTCATCCGCATGAAGTCACGGATCCTGGTAAAAGGTGAATCTCCTCCTTGCTGCTATGGAGCCGGGGTTGGGTTAGCCTGAATATTTGCAGTAACAGCTAAGGCCAGGGCTTGAAAGGCTACACAAAATTCAGCATGAGACACATTTTCATTTAATGGGTCAGCGGGTTGAGGTTGCTGATCATTGTTATTTCTTCTCGCTCAATGTGGAGGCATATTTTTGACAGAGGAGAGCATAAATCAGCAGCAGAGAGAGACACTTTAAGCACGATAGACTTCTGAAAGAAAGAATCAAACTTTTTCCCAAAACATGTCATAGCCTCTTACTCAGAGATGTGGTGCGCTACACACCGTTGATCAAGACTCTACTTAATGCGGCTTGTCAGACTCCTTAGGACACCTTAAATTCTTAGACTCTGATACAAAGGTTGTAATGCCTCGAAAAATAAGTCCTAGAGTATCACACGGTGCTTGAGGCTATGAGTATCCCAAAGCTAACCCTTTGAGCCACTTTTATTCAGTTCAACATAAATCAATGGAGTTTCCATAAATAACCCTCAAATATCAACAGAATAATCATCATCCAAGAATAAAAGAATTTCATAAAGATAACAAAATATGACTTATTAGTCAACTCCCAACATCTATACTAGTCTGACAAAGCTCTAAGAAAATCAATAAAACTAGTGAGCCATTGAGACATGCCCGAACTGACTCATACTCATTTATCAAATGCAAGCAATTCTGTGAAACCTACATCAGACATCACGTCCTCGGAATATGAGGACTCACCATAATAGAGGATGTAGACCAGCATGCCCAAAAAGCATTGTCTAACCTGGAACTGAGCACCTGAACCTACATTTCAATAAAATGGAGCCCACATCCGAAGATATGGGTCAGTACCATGGAAAGGAACCAAGTATATGGGGCTGTATGCAGTTGTATAAACATCATGATCATAAATATTTATAAGAAATATTTAGGATGTATGAAAGACTTACATAGCCCGAAGAAAATCATCATAATCATGAGAGAATGAAATAAGTACAATAACACATTTGAGTTATCATATAATTTGTCAATCACTTTCAGTTCATCAAGAATGTCAAATCTTACAATGTAAATATCATTTAAATCTTCCGAAAGTATAACTTTCATAATTCCACTTTCAAATCACTTCACCATTCACCATAGACACAAGGAAACACACACACTAGAAGATCCTACAACCGATATAAACCATGTGAGCTACATGGAGTCTAACGTACAACCCACGTTGCGGAGAGCCATCCTATCCTTGCCATCAGACTTGGACTATCGATATCAAATCCATACAAACTAGTGATCACTATATAAATCAGCCTCAGGATCACTCCTACGAGGGCATGTAGTTTTAGGAAAGTAAGGTCGCTTTATACCTTCCACTCGGTGCAAAAGATTTCTCTCGGATTTAGCTGAGATCATTTCAAAGATAATCCACAACAAAATAATTTTAGTAATATATAAATATACATCAGGAGCCATCATGCTTCAAATCTATCAAAATCAATCACGTTGTGGATTTCTTTTACACTCGAGTTCAAAACAACTCCGTAAAGACCAAAAGGTCAAATCATTTAAAATTTCTGAAATATTCAACATCAACATTCTTATAAAACACACTTTCCTAAATAAACACAATTTCCAATGGGGATTCATGACCTAAATATAAAAATCTTGCTTTATATCTCCACACATGTAAATTCATCTTTCAAAATCATAAACATCAAGATTTCATAATAATCATTATAAGATATAGGTTCATGCTTCAAATTCGTAAAAATCAAATAAAAACCATGCCTTTGTAAAGAAAATTACATTTGGGCACAAGAACGAAAGAGAGTTCTTGTTGAAAACCCAACATACCTTGAATAATGAACTTTAGATCGATACTCATTTTTGAGATG
>NW_025887366.1:0-1815 GCF_002878395.1 Capsicum annuum
AAGTAGAATCCCATTTTTCAGGAGGGTCTTTAAAAGAAAGTAAAATCCCATTTTTCAGGAAGGTCCAGAACATAAAGTAAAGTTCTATTTTTTAGGTGGGTCCTGAACAGAAATTAAAATCTCATTTTTTAGGAGGGTCCCGAACTGAATGTAAAATCCTATTTTTAAGGAGGGTCCTAAACATAAAGTAAAATCCCATTTTCCAGGAGGGTCCTTTACAGAAACTAAAATCCAATTTTCCAGGTGGGTCTTGAACAGAAAGTAGAATTCTATTTTTCAAGAGGGTCCTAAACATAAAGTAAAATCTCATTTTTAAGGAGGGTCCTGAACAGTAAGTAAAGTCTCATTTTTTAGAAGAACCCTGAACTGAAAGTAAATTTCTATTTTTCAGGGGGGTCCTGAACAGAAAGTAAAATCCTATTTTTTAGAAGATTCGTGAACAGAAAGTAAAATCCCATTTCTCAGGAGGGTCCTGAACAGAAAGTAAAGTCCCATTTTTCAGGAGGGTCCTGAATAGAAAGTAAAATCCCATTTTTCAGGAGGGTTTTGAACAGAAAGTAAAATCCCATTTTTCAGGAGGGTCCTGAACAGAAAGTAAAATCTCATTTTTCAGGAGGTTCCTGAACAGAAAGTAAATTCCCATTTTCCAAGAGAGTCCTGAACAAAAAGTAAAGTCCCATTTTTCGGGAGGGTCATGGACTGAAAGTAAATTTCCATTCTTCAGGAGGGTCCTGAACTGAAAGTAAATTTCCATTCTTCAAGAGGGTCCTCAACAGAAAGTAAAATCCCATTTTTCAGGAGGGTCCTGAACAAAAAGTAAAATCCCATTTTTCAGGAGAGTCCTGAGCAGAAAGTAAAATCCCATTTTTTAGGAGGGTCCTGAACAGAAAGTGAAATCCCATTTTCCAGGAGGGTCCAGAATAAACAATAAAATCCCATTTTTCAGGGGGGTCCTGAACAGAAAAAAAAGTCCCATTTTTCAAGAGAGTCCTGAGCAGAAATTAAATTCCCATTCTTCAAAAGAGTACTGAACAGAAAGTAAATTACTATTTTTCAGAAGGGTCTTAAATAGAAATTAAAATTCCATTTTTTTGGAGGGTCCTGAACAGAATGTAAAATTCCATTTTTCAGGAGTGTCCTCAACTGACAGTAAAGTCCCATTTTTCCGGAGGGGCCCAAACAGAAATTAAAATCTCATTTTTTAGGAGGGACCTGAACATAAAGTAAAATCTCATTTTTCATGATGGTCCTGAAAAGAAAGTAAAATCCCATTTTTCAATAGAGTCCTGAACAGAAAGTAAAATACTATTTTCCAGGAGGGCGCTGAACATATGGTAAAATTCCATTTCTCAGGAGGAGCCCGAACAGAAAGTAAAATCTCATTTTTCAGGAGGATCCTGAGCAGAAAGTAAAATCTCATTTTTCAGGAGGGTCCCGAACAGAAATTAATGTTCCATCTTTCATGTGGGTCCTGAACAGAAACTAAAATCTCATTTGTCAGGTGGGTCCTGAACAGAAACTAAAATCCCATTTTTTAGGAAGGGCCTGAACAAAAAGTAAAATACTATTTTTTAGGAGGGTCCTGAACAGAAAGTAAAATCCTATTTTCCAAGAGGGTGCTGAACATAAGATAAAATTCTATTTTTCAGGAGGGTCCTGAACAGAAAGAAAAATCTCATTTTTCAGGAGGATCCTGAGCAGAAAGTAAAATCTCATATTTGAGGAGGGTTTCGAACTGAAAGTAAAGTCCCATTTTTCAGAAGGTTCTTGAACAGAAAGTAAATTACTATTTTTCAGGAGGGTCCTGAATAGAAA
>NW_025887367.1:0-3560 GCF_002878395.1 Capsicum annuum
CTGCAGAGATCTCGCGAAATTCCGATCGAGTCCACTCAGTATTTGAACCACTAGTTCTTCATTATTGACAGGTGAACCTGCTGTGGCGAGTTCATCAGAGTGAGAGAGCAAATCTCTCGCATATATTTGGCAATGGATTTGTTGTCCTTACTGACTCGATTGAGATGGTGACAAAGGCTGAAGACGCGGGTTTGCGATTTGTTTGCAAAGGAAGTGTGAAGATCCCACATAGCTTTGGAGTTGATAGCAGAACCTACCGTGGGTGCAATTGTGGCATCTACAGAGTCCATGAGAGCATTTTGGATCAGTTTATCCTGGCGAAACCAAACCAATCCTTGTACGCAGGGTTGGCTGTCTCAAGGCCGTTAGTTGTGATTGTTTTTGCAGGGGACAGCATGGTGCCGTCAAGATGATCATGAAGCAACATGGCAATCTAGGCTTTCCAGATGGTGAAATTAGTATTGCCAGTCAGTTTAATGGGGAGCTGGGATGATGGATTGAATTGAATCAAGTGTTTTGAGGATAGGGGCTGCGTCGGCATTAATGACGGGGGCAGAAGTAGCCATCACTGCAAAGAGAAGAAAAAAAATGGATCTTGGACTCTGTTAAGAGTATTTTGGCTTTGATACCATATAAATGTAGAGAATGAAGATGAAGTTGTCTGATTTCATTGATATGTATGTGTATATATACAAGAGAACACAAACTAAATAAGGAAAGAATCAACTAATAAAGAATTGTGATCTTCTCCTAAATAGAAACTAGATCACTATGAGATACTAAATCAATCATGAGATATTTTAACATGTGGTACATGCTCTATTAGAAAGAGAAGGAGGATTTTGATACTAATAGAAAAAAATTAGGAAGTGATGTTGTTGAAGATCTTTGATGGAACAAAATAGGCGAACAAAATAATAAATCACAACACTTTGATGGAAAAAGCAACTATTATTTGTGGTAAGTATCCCACATAGGAAAAGGAATAGGAATGGGTAATTGGTCTCCTTATATAGATAGACTTGGACAATCCTCCCCTCAGGAGCTAGCTTTTGAGGTTGAGTTAGGCCCAATATCCATTCTTTATCAGTTTGATTAGTTGGAAGGAAGAAGAAGCGGTGGAGAAAATCATTATTGCTTTTCCATGGCACAGTGCAGAAAAGAGGAAGAGGGACAATGTTTGAGGGGTAATTTTATAATTCAGTAAGTTAATGCATGTGTTGAATGCTTTTGTATTGCTAATACATGAAAAATGGGTGGTATTAGCAACACACACCTCAATACACAATAGAGTGTATAACTAATACAAGCATTAGTTATGCCTAGGATGAAAAAGTGAATCAAACAAAGTAATAGTAATACACAAGGCTAATACATGCATTATTTTTGCTAATACACTCTACCAAACGACCCCTAAATAGGTTGAATAAGTGTACCAAAAACAAAGTACTAGTAATACATAGAGCTAATGCGCATTACTTTTTCTAATACATCCTACCAAACGATCCCTTAATTCTTTTCACTCTGATCTGTTTAAGGAGCTTAAAGAATACACGACTGTAGCTATATATCCGGTTAATTATGCATTGTTTCCGTTTTTCAATATTGGGTCGTCCATAATATGCATTAAGACAGAACAAGTCATCTGCATTAGATTCACAGCCAAGCGAAATTCTTTCGTTTTGCATCATCTGATTATTGAGACACGTTTCTTGCATTGATAGATCTCACTACTTACGAGGGCTCTACTTGGAAAGAGTGTTATTATTGTTGCTTAGACTTTTCAACAGTGCCCAGGTGCATGTCAGGTCCTCAAAAAGTAGTGTATTTTTGGAGGATTTGACACGGGTGCGACTTAACATTTTGTAGAGTCCGAGCAACGTAACTGCACCTCTTTTTCTAGTCTTTTAACTTTGGCCATCACTGCAGATTAAACAGTCGTTGAAGGAGGACGGTGCTGCTGCTACTAAGAAGAAGTTGGACCTGCTGCAAAAGGTGAACGTTCAACACAATTTTCTTGACATTTTCTTGTTTATCTTTGATCTCTCTCTTCTTCCCCTCTTTGACGCCTTGCACGTGAGAAATGTGAAGTTTGTGGATTGTGATAACCGTAATGCTTATAACCATCATCATCACAACTTAACTGACGCTTTGTCTATGATGTTTGATTTCACCAGGAAAACATTGATTTACTTGAACGACTCGAATCATTGAAACAAGAGCTTGAATCAGAGAAGTTGAAATGTAGCATGAAACAGAAACAGATATGACTTCAACCGAAGTCTGGTGGTCCGGATGTTGATAACTTACAACATTAATCTAACTGGAACGTTGATTCAGTATTCGCTACATTATGCTTTCCGAGAGGCATGCCTGAGCATCTCCATCCAAATTTTGGTCTCCTTAGTACTCTCTTAGATTTTTCCAAGACCACACAGCATTTAATTGAATCTTGAACTGTATAGATTTAGCAGATATGTGACTGAAAGGGGTTGACAATCAGAATTTACAAAATGCTACATGTTAAATGTTTTCAGAAAGTAAAATTACTTGCCCTATTGTTCACTAGAATCATTATTCGGTGCTTGTGATGAGCTGATTATTGTTAGTTCTTTTACATTGTTGCATATGTGTGAATGACATTCTCAATACACAAAGAATGCTAAAAAATTGACATGATGCATCACTAACAAAGAGTTCTCTCCATCGATGGAGTGTCCTCCCTCTGATCTATCAATGGAAAGATCTCCATGTGTGGCGTGATAAAGAATCCTAGAAAAGATCGACTGAGACTTCCTCCATGGTCCCACGAAGATCTCTACGTACTTGTCCAGGACAAGTGAGATCTTCGGTCTGCGTGCCTGAGAGCAGCTCAAACAAAGAAAAGTCTGATCCGGTCTGAATTCAAGCACGGCTCACCCGTCTGCTGCTAGGTCCTGAAATGGCACCCTTGCCCGTTTGCTGCTAGGTCTGAAAATGGTGCCAGGCGAGGGCGCTGCTATGCCCCCCTCAATGAATCGAATGGTCCTTCAACCTTCTTTTGGCTCCGACTGCCGGCATGGATCTCATGAAACCGGTCCACTATTACTATTTAAAAAGACGCTAGCTTTCATGACATCACGATTATCGAGAAAAAATTCTCTCCAGTTAACTCTTTTACATTTTTATTTGGCACATTTTTCACCACGAAGGCCAGTTTGACTAATATTTGGAGTTGAGTTAGATTAATTCAATTTCTAAATCCAGAATTTAGTTATTCAAAAACACCACAAAAAAGTTAGTAGTTACAAGTCCTCATATTAGTATGAGATGAGTATAAACTTCACTTTAGAATGACAGGTCCATATAACCATTCAAGAGGTGCTCATTGCAAAACCAAGGAACTACTATATAAACTATATTTTATTTAGACTAAACCAACAGCAGAAAACAACTGTTTTGAACTCAAAAGGAAACATAACCAATGCCATTATAAGGTATATCACACACGTCTAAAAAGAGTGTCCCAGAATCATAACAAACATATAAGTCTAAAAAGATTGTTCAACGAAAAGATGCCA
>NW_025887368.1:0-2192 GCF_002878395.1 Capsicum annuum
AGAAGAAGAAGAGGCAAAAATGACGTTTTGAGAGCAGCTTTCTTGAAAGCGGGAGTTGGGAGAGAATTGAAGAGAAGAGAGAGAGGGGTTTTTTTTATATTAGAATAAGTGGAGGGTGGTAGATGTATTTTATTAAATTTGTAAAATTATAAAAATGATAAAATGGTTCCTTGGCCCACGTGTAGGCTCCACTTTTTTAACTTTTCCCTACTTTTTACATCCTAACCCTAAAAATTAAATAAAAAAGAAATTTAGTGGGTATATAGCAAAATAGTTTTGTCAAAATATACTTTTGCCAATTTTTTCCTACTTACTAACCATCTGAGCAACTCCTCTTCTCCTTCTTTTCTAAATACTCGTTTACTAAAAATAGGTATTTTATGATACTTATTATTTTAAAATATCAAATATAATTAGTTGTTTGTTTTTATTTTTGTCCATAATCATGAAAAGGTATTAATATGATACAAAAAAAGAAATTTAAAATATAAATGAGTAGTAAATATAAAAAATTTAATCAAATTATTTTATAATTAATATTTTTCTTAAGGGCTTACAAATTAAAAATATGATATTTATTTAAAAAATGAAGGAAGTAAAAAATGATGAATACATACTTTTGTCATCTAACAAATGGTGTACCTTTTGGTTAATAAATTGAATTTCTGAAAAAAAACTATATTAATTTTTTATTTTAAGAGTATCATGTGATTTTAAAAATTATCTCATTTATTTTCTTTACGCCTCCAGACTCAATTTTGACCTGAGTCAGCTAAAAATATTACTATAATTTTCTTTTATCCGATTTGGTCCAATTATAACTGGTAGAAGAGAAATTAGTTTTTTTCCTTTTCGTTCGATGGGATTCAGAGGGGTAAAAAATATGAATGAGATAATTTTATAAAGTCAGGTCATTTTTGAAATAAGAAAAAATAATTTGCATGTTTTTTTAATTTGATAAATATAAATTTGTTAATAAAAAATAAATATACATTATTTGTTAGGTAGTAAAAATATTTATGTATTTTACTTCGTTCATTTTTACTTGTCACTATTTTACTTTTTGAGGTCGAATTGTATGAATTTTAAATAATATTTTAATATATATTTTTTCATCATAATATGAGAAAAGTTATAATTTATAGCAATTATTTAATTGTTTTCAATAATCTAAATTTTTAATTTAAGCTATTAAATTATATATTTTAAAATGTTAGTCAATGATTATGTAATTTGGTTTTGAAAAATGAAACAATGACAAATAAAAATGAACGAAAAATTGTATAAATAAATGGAAAATGAATAGTCACGTTGGTAAACGAATAAATACTATATAAGTGTTTCTTTATTTTTTTATTTAATTGCCATATTTTGTAGAGATGTCTTTTACCTTTTTTTTTTTTATTTAATTGCCATATTTGTAGAGACTTCTTTTACTAATCTCCTTAATTAACTTTATGGAGTAGTGTGTTTGGTTATACTTTTGAAATTAATTAATTTTGGCAAAATGCTCTTCTAGATCTTTGTACTATGTCGATTTTGTTAGTTGAACGCTTCTACTTACATGTTTGCCATCTGGACCCCTGAACCCACATAAAAGTTATATTTTAAGCCTTTTGACCATTGACTTTACCTATGTGGCATTAAATGGCTGACTAGGACAAGGAGAGTGTAGTCACTCGCCTGGGGTGCGAGTAGTGGTCAATTTTTGACCAATTTTATATTAAAATAATTAAAATAAAATAAAAATAATATTAAAATTTAAAAAAATAATTAAAAAAAGGTTTTTTTCCCTCCATCTTTTCTAATTTAAAATATTTTTAAAAATTTAAAAATAATAAAATATAAAAAAATTAAAAAAAACTTCCCTACCTCACGCCCCACCCAGCCTCATCACACCCCACCCCAGCCCCCACACCCCACCCAGCCCCGTCTAGCCCCTCCCCACCCATCCCCAGCCCCTTCTAGGCCCCCCCACCCCAACACCCGTCCAGCCCTTCCCCAACCCACCCCAGCTCATCCCTACCCAGCCCCATCCCGTCCCTCCCCAGCCCCGCCTAGCCCCTCCCCACCCCCTTCCCGTCCCCCACCCCACCCCAACACCCGTTCAGCCCGTCCCCACCCTCCACACCCCACCCAGCCCCTCCCACCCCATCCCCCACACCCCACCTAGCCCCGTCAAACCTCTTCTC
>NW_025887369.1:0-2159 GCF_002878395.1 Capsicum annuum
CGGCCGTAACTATAAGATTTTAGAGAAACTGAGAAACACAGACGAGTAACTCAATTACGAAAATCAAGATACAAGAGTTTCCAGTCAATCATTGAGAAATCCACACATCAACTAATCTCAGTAACATTATAATCGTTCCTGAAAGAATTCCACCCTACACCCATCAAGAGCAATATTAGCCAAGTCTAAGCAAGAAAATAAGTTAGAGACATATATTTTATCATTACTGTCTTTACACAAATAACCTATTATAAAAATAGATCAAAAGTTACTATTAAAGAAATACCCACAAGAGCCCATTCTTGACTGCCTAAATGGTATCTTGACGTCCATGGATTTGTGCTGAGCTTGGCCCTGATCGCCAAACACTTTAAGCAATGACTTGCTCTTGAACACCGAACACTTTGGCGTGTCAGCCTTCACTTCGGCGATGGGCTCCAAGATATCATCCATACATGAAAGTTTTCTTCTCATGCATCATAAGATCTATCCAAGCTATTAGTGTAACTTATGTAGTTCGGATTATAGTGTAGCACGAATTAGGTTAAATGTGCTCGTATCACGTCATACATGATACATATATCTATACACTTGTATGTCACTCTATTTCAGCATATCAGAATACTTGGGTTCGAGGAGATTGCACGAGAAACAAAAAAAAGAAGTTTTATCCTAGTTACTACTCATTTTTCTTTTCTAAAGTAGTAGCAATCCCCCTCTCCATTTTCTTTTAACACCCCCCCTCCCCCGCGGCACCCCACAAAACACACACACACACGGTTCCCTTTTTTTTTTTTTTTTTTAAAAAAAACTCTAATTTCTTTTCATTTGTTTTTTCACAAAAGAAAAGGTAAAAAGCAAAGATATATTTCTAACGGCTCAGATTTGGATTCACAACAGACGACGTAAGCAACATCGTTCCTGGCGTCAGTTCATAACTTCCTATCCAGTCGTCACTCTATCTTCAACATGAACAAATACTCCTTTAATTCACTCCTTTCCTATCTTCCACTTCCATGGACTCAATTTTCTCTCCAAAACCTCACGCGCTTTCTCTCTTATCTTGCTCTCCGATCCCTCCTCGTCTTCCTCACCAATTCCTCTCTGGTTCATCTCATTATTTGCGTCCTCCTCCTCGTCTTCGTTCACGATGGAGATGTCGAAATATAGGCTTTCAATTCGGTGCTCGTACTTCGAGATTTGTTCTGAAAGCTTCTCTTGACTCGCAAACGGTCGTCGTTGTTGCATCCGTTGTCACTATTTCTGCTCTCACGGTCGTCTTTTTAGAGTTTTCCAAAAGAAATGCAAAGTTCAACGAGGTAAGTGCTACCCTGTGCATACATGAAACATACAATGTAATCAATATAATATAAATATATAATCTGGATAGAAATTAATGTATTATATAGCTGAAATTATAGCACTACCGGTTCACTGTTACGCTTTTTTTTTTGAAAGAGCTGACAATTTCTAAGTGGTAAGCCTCGCAATTACTCGGTGTATAACTTTATTAGTTCAGTTTTGTTGCTAGATATCAGTAAGAATGAAATGCGTATGTGTCCGAGTCTATATACTTCTTAGCCATTCTAGTGTTGTACATGTAACATTTTGTAGTATAAAATGTAGATGTCTATGGCTAAATTCTGTTATCATCATTTGACATAGATTATAATCATTTGTACATCGAAGTTTACGTGTATGTATAGTTACAAAAATTCATGAGAATTACATAAAATAATGTACTAAAAGAATGTTCTAAAATATAAAGTGTCATGAACAAACTGTAGCGTATATGTCCATAGGAAAATGCTATTCTCACAGTTTTTACATAGATTGTCATTACTACTATGTGCTGTTTGAATATCCTTCAAGGCAAACACTTAACTATTACAGGAATAAGAAAAGAGCGAAAAGCTTAATACTTGTACATGTGGTAGTTCATGCTTTCTAGTTTTTTTGTACAACAGACTCATGCAAATCGTGATGTGTGGTTAATTTTCCTGGAAGCAACTAAGTACTAAATAAAACAGTTCGACATGGAAACAAGTCTATAAACTTAGCGGGGCTACCAAAGGTTGGAAATGTTTTGGTTTGCCATCTTCTAAATTCTTTTTTTCACCATCTTCTAAATTCTTTTTCTAGTTTTGAGTTACTTCATT
>NW_025887370.1:0-3416 GCF_002878395.1 Capsicum annuum
ATATGCGTAAGTTGTCTATACTGTTTAACAATTCCTCCTCTTCATAATCTTGTCATTTTTCCCATATTATTTTCTTTATGTTTATAATTTTTATATCTCTAAGTTTATATAAAACAAACATTTTAATATCATCTGCATTTAGTCTTGATTAAATGTTTTTCAAAATATTTTTCAGTTGTTTGTTTTAGTTTAAGTAATTCTTGCATATTTTTATTAAGGAATTCTATATATTTTATATCTTTAGTTTCCATGTATTTGTCTAAATTTGTTTTCATTTGTTTTTCTACTAATTGTATGTTTCTTATATCTTTTTCCCAAAATTCTAAATATACGTAATTTATCATGGTTGACATGTAGGTTTGCTATATATGTGTTTGTAAGTGTAATTAGGTATTTGTGGTATGTAATTTATTCTAGTCATATAATATTTACCAAATGTTTTTTCTAATATGATTTTTCTTATATCTACTACTTCTATATGCTTAAGTGCATACAAAATAAGTATTTTAAATTTATCTACCATTTCGTTAGATAAATAATTATTCATTTTTCATAAAATTACTATTTTCAAAATATTCCCTTCAATCATATACATGACAAAATATGATCATATTAGATTACTATATACTAGATTATTTTGAAATAACATGTTCGTTGGTCACTATTAGCATGGTAATCCAGATACTTTTCCCTTAAATAGCCTCAACTCTGGCTACTCCCTACCACAACTTCTTGCCTTATTGGTTTCACCTTTAGGATGGCATAGTTCTTAGGGATTTTTCTCCGTTTCCACTTTGCTAATAAACTTTTTAACATGCTATTCTTCAAATAATTCTACTATAAAGTAACTAACATGAACTTATCTTATCATATCATGATTGTTAGAAATTATGAATTTAGCTATTCATAATACTGAATAAATATATCTGTTCTGGTAAGTTTGATAATTCTAAGTTTTGTTCCTCCATAGATCCATTGAAATATACCTGTTTTTAAATAAATAAGAAAAATATTTATTGTAGATAAGAGAGAATTTTTTACTTCAATGCATGAAGGATTGTCCTTCTCATGCCTCTGATGCCTTCTATTTATAATGAGAAACTTTACATAATTTTACACGTTTCTAAAAAATCTAAAGACTTGAAAAGTCTTTTTCTAGCTAACCTAATTAAAGTTCTGACATATTTTACATGAAAGTCTTTACAAAGACTTTAATATCTAACTATGAGACAAAAATTTATAAATGCTTTTGGCTTGAAAAGTTAAAAAAGACTATTCTATCTAAAGACTTTACAAACTTTATACAATGAACTTTACGTAAAGTTATGCTATTTTATTTACATGCCTTTTGTTTTTATCTCTTTCTTCCGTATCTGCTTTGGTTATCTTCTCTATTTTTTGTCAGTGTAGCATCATATCTAGAATAAAGTTGCGCTTGCCACTACATCTGCTGCATATCTGGTCTTTGTATTTTTGACCAACATTTTCACAAAATTGATCCATAGCTTCTTCTGAAATAATTCCCTAACTGATAGATCTCGTTAATGGTTGTTCTTCTGGTCTGAGGAGTGTTAATCCCCATTTTCTAAGTTCTTCCATGTCATGGTCTCTAACTTCTTTGCAAGTTAAATAAATCAATGCTTGATTCCTTGAATTATATATCCAAAGTGGTTTTTTATTTGAATAATTATTAAGTAACTCTGATAATATATTATTTATTCCAATAACTCTTTTGTTGTGGTAAAATGCTGGTATCTGCATTTTTGGTATCTCGGTCAGTGCACATATTTGTTCCAGAATAATATAATCTCTGGTCATACCCATTTTGATTACATTAATAGTCTGTTTAATTTCGTCGAATAATATTTCTATTGGTGCGGAATAAAATCGAACATAGAATAATTGTCCGTTGGTAATTCTCTTGTAAGTCATGAATTCTTTGTGAATTTCTAGGATTCTTACTAACTCTTCTCCATCGATTGTGTAAACCGTAGATAATAATCCATAATAGTAACATGAATTAATAAAATTTGGGCTTGTACTTGGTAAGGCGATAGGTTTGTAAGGTGTGTATGTTGTCAATGTATTTACGAGAAGAATAGTTGTATATCTGTTTTTCTTGGTTAAGTGATTTAGAATATGTATGTGTCTTGGGGAGGTGCAATTGCTTCTAAATTTTGTATATTTGGTGTATATGGTTTTGAAAATGTTTGGCAGAGGTTGTAATTCTTTTTCTTTGGCATTTTAGGTCTATTTTTAGTGACTATATTTTTCCCTTTAGATGTACCAATAGCTGTAATTGAAGTTACGTCAGTAATTTGAGTTTTAAGGTGTTTCTCATCGTCACCTTCTAGTTCTAGTTTTTTAATGTGCTTTTCCTGCACAGTATCTTGTTTTTATAGTGCTCGACTTGCACTTTTACATTTGTAACTTCAGTAGTTAGTGTAAGAACTTGTTCTTGTAATAACTCCATTTGCTTAAACATTTGGAGTAATAAGTCAGTCTGGATATCTTTGTCATCAGCCTCTTCCATTGGTAAATCAGTTTGAGTAGCTTTGTCTTGATAAGTAATCTGCAATGATATTTCTGTTAGTATTGATTACTTCTATTGTAAATGTAAAATTCAGTATGTTTAATACTAGTCTCCGAATTTCCTTTGTCGTAACTGAGTTTTGTATTTTTCTTGTTAGCCACCATCTTACCTGTGTATTATCTGTTGTATTAATAAACTTGTTATACACGATATATGGTTCAAATGCTATTAAACATTTATATAAAGAACATAATTCTTTTCTATTTATTTTCCATTTTATTTCTGTTTCGTTAAACGTTCCTAAATAATATCTACAATGATGTTCTAATTTTCCTTCTTCATATCTATATTTGAGTACTCCTCCATAACTATATTTACTTGCATCAGCTTCTACTATATAAGTAAATTTTTTATTTTCATCTGGAAATTGTAATTTTGGTAATTCTTACAAAGTAATTTTATTTTCTGTACCTGTTTTTTGTGTTCTTCATTATATATATATTCTACATCCTTTTTTAATTTTTTCTGTAATGGTTTTAAGTTTTCTGCTAATTTTGAAATATATTCTCTTACTTGGTTTACTAATCCTAAAAGTGATTGTAATTTCTTTTTTGTATCTAATTCTTCTTCTGAATTTATTATTTTTTGCACTATATGTTGTTGCATTTTGACTCCACTTTTATCTATTTGTATTCCTAAAAATTCTATCTGATTTTTCATAATTTCTGCTTTTTTCTCACTTAAACTTATTCCCGATTTTTCTATTATATCTGTAAATTGTTCTAATAATTTTAAATGTTCTTCTTTAGTTTTTGTATATAATAGTATATCATCTATGTATACTAAACAATTACCTAATTGTATAGTATACATAGATGATATA
>NW_025887371.1:0-33180 GCF_002878395.1 Capsicum annuum
ATGTAATTCTAACAAGCTTTGAAATTAATCACTTTGAGTTTTAATTAAACTTTGGTGAGATAAATTTTATTTACTTCTGAAATAGTGTGTTCAAACATGAATTTTCACTTTTCCTATATGATACTTTTATAACATAATATATTATTCCATAATTTTCATGAGAGGCAACTTATGAATTTCGATAAAGGTATTCAATATTCGATATATAAACAATAATGTTCATAATTTCCATGAGAGGCAACTTATGAATTTCGATAAAGGTATTCAATATTCGATATATAAACAATAATGTTCAACTTAAATACGCATAATGTAATTTTTATGTTCATCTAATAGTTTGTTTCTGATTAGCCTAATTGTTTTAATACAAAAACTCAAACTTAAGCTTTCCAATAATTTTTCTTCAAACATATAATTTCGATCTCCAAATACCTCTTTTTAAATTTAACTTCAAATAATATTTATCTTTATAAATTTTCACTTATAAAACTTCAACTATATTTTTATATTCAGAGACACGACTTCAACATCTAAATTTATTTTTTTAATTTAATTTCAAGTATTAGTTAGTTAGTTTTTCAAATATCAATAAATTCATGTTCAAATGCCTTACTTCATTTTACTATTTTTTAAATATCTAATATACATATAAGGAATATATTTAAATAATTTAGTACACATTGACTTATAAAATCTTAGGTGAGATTAGAGATAATCTACTCAAGAACTACAACCTTGATATTTTTCTCTCCATCACTATAAATTCATCATCACTTACTTTTTTCGCTTCTCTTTGTCTTATTTGATTTTTCTAATTTTGATACTTTTTCATTCAGAGGTTTTCAGTAGTTTCATTTCTCTTTTGTCTCTTCCTTACTTTTGATGTTTTCATGTATAAATTTTTCCAAAGTTTTTTTTTATTTCTCAAAAATCTTTGTGTTTTTTTTTCTTGATTTCTCCGAATTATATATATATATATCGATTGACTTTGTAGACTTTACAATTTTGAGTTATTGATTTGTTGTTGTTGTATCTTTTTTGTCAATTCTTGGCATTATAATGCCTTTTCTTTCTTAGATTTGATGATTGTAGAACTTTTATGAAGTTCTATGCTACTATCTTTTGTTACTGTAGTATCAAACTAAAAGTAAAATTATTTTATTATTATTATTTTTGTTATGCTTTTCACTTAGAATTTTAGAGCAAACCTTTAAAGAACAATTCTTTGAATAATTAATATGCATTTATTGATTAGGTAGATTTAATGAATTAAATTTTAAATGTTGTTGTTGTCTTATTTTTGCCACTTCATGAATTTGTAACGCTCTCTTTCAAGATTCAATGATTTTAAAAACTTTTTTCTTTAGAATGATTTTTTATGTTGTTTCTTCTTATTGTTGTATCAAATCAAAAAAGTAAAAAAGATTAGAATTTTTTTTTCTTTTTTGTTGTTGTGATTTTTCTTAGATAAGACTTTTTGAGGAAGTTTAAGTATAAAAGATTATTTTTTTTCTTTTAAGGATTTTCTTTTTTAGGCTTTGGATTCATAATTCCTCAAGGTTATTTGTTGATTAAGTTTATCATTTATCAAGATCAATCTTTTCTTTATTAGTTTTATACAATCATTTAGAAAAAAAAAACCTTATGTTTGTGGTCATATAATTTTTTGAAAGAGAGACATACTAGAAACATAGAATTTTTTTTATAGAAATTAACTTGTAAACATAAATTTTTAATAGAATTTATTTGATAGAAATGTACTTGTTGAAACGTCTTTGCGGAGCTCCCATTAAAATTTTCCTCTGTCAGAAATTTGTATATAGCATTGTGAAAATATTTCTGATGGATTTTTCATCGAATTTTCGTCCATCAAAAATTCACATTTTTAAGTAGTGCAAATTGTGATTGACTTGGGTCAAGATAAAATTTTATACGTAAATCAACGACACAACTTTCTGAAAGATCTTGGATTGTTAGATTTTCTTTTAGTTTGACTATTTTGTTTAGAAAAAATTATATTATATTTCAATTTTGACTTTGAATCATAAAATATCTCTCTCTAATAATTATATAGTTATAGTTTGAAATATTAATTTTATATTTATATTTTAAATAGTTTTTGATGATTATTTATAATTTAATACTCTTTATTTTTATGTGATATGTTTACTATTGTAGCATAGTCAAAAGAGACTTGACTTTGACATAATTTTATTTGAATGATTCAAGCTAGTATTTATTTATTATTTCTCTTAATTACCAAATTATTTTACCTACTGATAGATAAAAAGCCTTTTCCTAGATGCTTATGCTCTTTAAACTATTCATTTGCATTTATAACGTTTCTTTTTTATTTGAAGTATATCAGTCTTTGACTATATGTTATTTTTTATCTAAATTAATTAAATTATTTTTTATTAACCATCTATTTATTTGATTTATTGTAGGGAAGAAATGGCAACTCAATCAACCAAGCATACTGCTAAAATCATTGTCATCTCTTTTGTGGGTCAATACTATCACATTTCACAAAATTTAATTCACCTGATGTATCGATTTTACAAGGAAAATAGTATTTTAAGTTGGCCATTGCCAGATGGTGAAATTAAGTCTATGACTACTTCTGAAATAAGTATTATATTACAATAAAATATATATGCTAGAACATTTTGTTAGGCCTTTGAATCTTATAGTGTTTCATGTTGTACATTTACTTAAGATTCATGATAAACATTTTGATCCTTTCTTTGAATATCAATTTTGAGGCATTGAATAAATATTGACATTAATTATTGCATGTATAATTTACTTGTACCATAATGGTTATTGTAAAACCTTGTGAAATATTTGTTTGTAATTTCTTACCATCATTAAAGTATTAAAGTTTCAGTGTCTTTTAACTTTAAATAAAACCTTGTTTTTATTTTTTATTTTATCATTATCATTGATGCTTGAGTTGTTACTGAATAATTTTTGACTTAATTTTCATATTTTTGACAAAGAATTATTAATAAGGCTTTTAATATCTATATAATTTCAGGGCATAAACGAATTTATCATTTCGTCTCACTTCAAGAGTAACAAGGTAGAAGTCACAACTACCGACTGCCAATCATCTGCTCTCGGAGGTGTTCTAGTGGTGGTGACAGGATGCTTGATTGGGCAAGATGAGTAGAGAAAAAGGTTCTCTCAAATTTTTTTTCTTACTCCACAGGAGACGGGATATTATGTGTTGAACGATATTTTTAGATTTATCAGCGTAGAAGAATCTTCAACAATCGTTGAGGAAAAGGTAGATGAAAATGCTCCAATTGCTCCTTTAGGTATGCCCTTTTACTTTCGACATTTTTCTCAATTGGTCTCTTGATTGCTTCGACATTTTGTTAATATTATTTTTTGTTGATCATTATTATGACATTACTGTATAAATATTTAACTTGTCAGTGCGTATAAATTAACCTTTATTATTAATATATTAAGTTGTTCTCCATTTAAATTACTAGCTACTGAGAGTAAAGCTAAAAATACTGTTGCTTCAAGTCAAAAAGAATAACAAGTTGTTGAGACGGCTCCAATCATTGCAAATGAGGCTCCGAAAGTTAGCTATGCTTCAATGGTTAGTCATATTTTCATGAGTCATTTGGTTCTTATGCTAGTCATTAGTCATACTTTTATGAGTCGTTCGGTTCATATGCTAGTCGTTAGTCATACTTTTATGAGCCGTTTGGTTCATATGCTAGTCATTAGTCATACCTTTATGAGTCATTTGGTTCATATGCTAGTCGTTAGTCATACTTTTCTGAGTCGTTTGGTTCATATGCTAGTCATTAGTCATACTTTTATAAGTCGTTTGATTCTTATGCTAATCATTAGTCATACTTTTATGAGTCGTTTGGTTCATATGATAGTCGTAAGTCATACTTTTATGAGTCGTTTGGTTCATATGCTAGTCGTTAGTCATACTTTTATGAGTCGTTTGGTTCTTATGCTAGTCATTAGTCATACACTTATGAATTGTTTGGTTCATATGCTGGTCATTAGTCATACTCTTATAAGTCGCAAAGTAGTTTTTAAAAACCCCCTCTTAAAAAGTAATGGCATGGGTGAGCTTGTTTTGTAGCAGCGGTCGCATGAATAAGCCAAAATTTTAACTGATCACATAAATAAGCCATTTTTTATAGTTCAATGCCATATTTGAGCTTTTTTCCTCATTTATTTAATGACATGGACTCTAATAAAAGGCCATGGGGTAAGTTATTTTTGAAAATCCATCATTAAAAAGTAATGGCATGAATGAGTTGGTTTTGCAACAGCGATGACATGAATGAACTGAACTTTTAACTAATGACATAAATGACTCATTTCTGATAGTTCAATGGCATATTTGAGTCTTTTCCCTTTCAACAATGATGTGCTCGCATCGCATAGGAGCTAATGTGAAATAATAATTGCGATTCGTTTGGATTAGAAGCTTATTAATGAAATCAAAT
The DNA here is from genome assembly GCF_002878395.1 of Capsicum annuum. Classification (NCBI taxonomy): domain Eukaryota; kingdom Viridiplantae; phylum Streptophyta; class Magnoliopsida; order Solanales; family Solanaceae; genus Capsicum; species Capsicum annuum. Next base: position 4,491 of record NW_025887371.1, read on the forward strand.
AGATTTATAGACCATTCTTTGTTAAAAAGTAATAACTAAAACCAAATCTCTTGATTTACAACCTAAAATTATGATACTAAAAATTAAGTTACTTATAGTGTACTCCCAAAACTTCACCAATATTTATAATTTTTTTTCATATAATTATAACAAGCTTTGAAATTAATCAAAGTACTCCCAAAACTTCACCAATATTTATAATTTTTTTTCATATAATTATAACAAGCTTTGAAATTAATCACTTTTGAGTTTTGATTAAACTTAGGTGACATAAATTATATCACTTCTGAAAGTGTGTTCAAAAATGAATTTTCACTTTCCCTATATGTTACTTTTATTGTTAATAGTATATACTATAAATTGTGTGTTTTGTTATAGTATTTTTATGAAGTATTTTTTTCATTATCGTTTCAATTTAATAAAATTTACTTTAAATAGGTCATGTATTCATTTGTGCATCCTTTTACTTATATGTACATAGATTAATGCATAGAAATTAAATTATAAAAAAAAAAAACATTAAATCGCCATTTTTATAAATATAGAATAAATATCTTACGATTAAAATCTTATTAAGTTCTTTAAAGTGTGAAAAAACCTTAGAACACGAATAAATGGATCGCGGGTGCTATGTATTTGTCATTTTAGTTAAAGAAAATTTCTAAGATATTGTCATTTTAAAATACCGAAAAGGTATTAATTGCCTTTTTTTCCAATTTCACTACATTACTGCTCTACCTTATGAGCAAAATAATAATTAATTATTCATTTAAGGACAAGTGAATAATAATTTATTTAAATATATTTATTAATAGTATTTTGTTTTTGGTATGTATGTCAAAATTTGAATGCTAAATATATAAAATAAAATATCTAAATTAAGTAATTAATTTTAATAAATGAATATGTGTTGGTTCACAGACAAATAACTTTTTCCTGTGAAACAATCTCTAACAATGTCAGATCGTTATCAACTATCAGGTCCCACTTTAGCAAAACCTTGGGCATTGTAAAAATAAATTATTTTTTATTTTTCTTTTCATTCCTTCTTTTGTCTGTTTTGTATAATAATTAATTATATAAAAAGTTATTTTATATATTATATAATTTGTGTTTCTTTATTCACTTTCTCTGGTATGGAGAAAAAATAATTGGATGATTTATCTTACTTGATTTTCGTAGATTTGGTTGAAGAAATTACTTTTTACTATGATCGGTTGAAGATATCAGATTACTGAAGTACCATTAGTTTTGTTTCTTTTTTGGTTTCTCACTTGATTTTCGATATTCAAATTGAAACCCCGAGTAATTTGGGCCGCGCACTGCAGGGCTATTATGGGGGTGACGCTTCCAACAAGATTTTCTTCATCTATATATATGGCTAGGCCTCTGGTTAAAGGTGGCATAATTCCACCACTACACCACAACTCATGTTGGTGAAGTGCTATCGCAAAATCCTCAGAAGAGGTAACTTACAATTTGTTTATATTATTTAAATTGTTTTCTTGAGTTTCTGAATTACTTGATTAGTTTAAACTTTTTGAGACTCAATTTTATTGATCCTTGAAACTTAAGCACATATGAAGAAATTCGACATCTAAAAAATAATTGAAAAAATCAATGTTATGTTAGATATTAATTAAACAACACAAAAAAAAAAGATGATAAAAGGGAAATGCATCTTCAAAACTGTACATAAATAATGATTAGGGAGTTCAATAAAAAGGACAGTTTGGTGCATTAAGCTTTCGCTATGCGGGGAAAGGGCCTCACCACAAGAGGGTATTTTAAGCAACCTTACCTTGCATTTCTGCCAAAGGCCAAGGCTTGAACCTGTGACCTACTGGTCAGATGGCAGCAACTTTACCAGTTTTCCCAAGGCTCCGATTAGGGGTTTCAATAAATGGGATAATTTTAATCAATTAGTTTACGAGATTCAATAAAATATTCTATGAAAATTATTCTCTATAACAACATTTTATTATAGCAATCAATTTTAAAAAAAATCGAGTTGTCTTTAATAACATTTCACTATAAAAATCAAATAATTATTTGACCAAATGACACCAATACCATTATAAAGAAATTCGATTAAGAATTTTTTATCGTAACAGAATTTTTGTACGCATAAATAAATATTTAAAATAATTATTTTTTATATTATCAACAATTAAAAATCTTAGATAATTATGTATAATATAATATTTTGTTCCATAATTGCTGCCAGAAGCAACTTATGAATTTCGAGAAAGGTATTCAATATTCGATATATAAACAATAATGTTCGACTTAAATATGCATAATATGATTTTTATGTTCCTCTGCTAGTTCATTTCTGATTATAGCCTAATTGTTTTTATACAAAACATCAAACTTAAACTCGCCAATAATTTTTTCTAACATATAATTTCAATCTTCAAATAACACTTTTTAAATTTTACTTCAAATAATATTTATCTCTTTAGATATTTTCCTTTATAAAGAAGGCAAAAAAAATTGACAAAAAAATACAACAACAAATCAGTAACTTAAAATTGCAAAGTCTATAAAGTCAATCGATATATATCAATCATTCGGAGAAATCAAGAAAAAATCACACAAGATTTTTGAGAAATCAAAAATAAAAATCTTTTGAAAAATGTATACAAGAAAAAATCAAAAGTGGGAAGAGACAAGAGAAAAGAAATTAGTGAAAATCTCTGAATAAAAAGTACTGAAACTAGAAAAATCTAATAATGGATAAGGTGAAAGAAAAAAAAGTAAGTGATGAATTAATAGAGGCGGAGAAAAAAATACCAAAGTTGTAATTATGTTCAAATGCCTACTTCATTTTATTTTAAAAAGATTATAATATACATATAAGGAATATATTTAAGTAATTTACTACAAATTGACACATAAAATCCTTGTTGAGATTAGAGATAATCTACCCAATAATTATAACCTTGATATGTTTTTCTCCGCCAATATAAATTCACCACTTACTTTTTCGTTTCTCTTTGTCCCTTATTTGATTTTTTCCAATTTCAGTACTTTTCATTCAGAGGTTTTTACTAATTTTTTTACTCTTTTGTCTCTTTCTTACTTTTGATGTTTTCTTGTATAAATTTTTTCAAAGTGTTATTTTTTTTATTTCTCAAAAATCTTGTGTGGTTTTTTCTTGATTTCTCCGAATGATTGATATATATCGATTGACTTTGTAGACTTCACAATTTTGAGTTATTGATTTGTTTTTGTTGTATATTTTTGTCAATTCTACAATCATCACATTGCAATTTGATGATTGTGTGATTTTTCCTTATTTTCACTTTTTATTATTATTTTTGTTATGCTTTTCACTTGGAATTTTAGATCAAGCATTTAAAGAACATTTCTTTAAATAATTGATATGCATTGGTTGATTAGGTAGATTTAATGAATTGAATTTTTAATGTTGTTGTTGTCTTATTTTTGCCAGTTCATGAATTTGTAACGGCCTCTTTCAAGATTCAATGATTTTTCAAAAAAAATTATTTTTTTTAGATTGACTTTTTATGTAATTTCTTTGTACTGTTGTATCAAATAAAAAAAGTAAAAAATATAAGATTTTTTCCTTTTTTTTTATGTTGTAATTTTTCTTTAGTGTCACGACCCGAGCCAAGACTCTAACCGCGACGGTCATCCCGAACCATGAAGGTCCAGGCGCCCCTTGTCTATCTGGCAACCATGAACATGCTCATATAATATAGAGAAATTTGGAAATTTAATCATACGAAAACACGGTCAATGTTATAATTCAACTGAACAATTCGAAATGAAATCCATAACCCTCTAACAGCACCTAACATCAGTCTGTAGAATCTCTAACACATCAAAACCAATATCATGTCTAAAACTAGGACAAGGCCCTCAGTCGTATCATAAATAAAATAAAATAACAAGGGCTAATAACCAGGCTTTTCGGAATAGAGAAGGCTCACCAACTTCAAGTCTCAGACACATCAATCTATTGCTTAGCAGGACTCCAGGATTATGGCTCAGATCCTAAAATATAGGGGTCAATACGGATGTACTGGTATGTGAAACAACCCAAAATAACATGTTTTTATATAATATAATGAGAGAATTTTATAAAACAATGAGCATAATGTATAAGTGAAAACACATGGGCATATTGAAATGAACTTCAACAACTCTTGGAAATCGTGACTCATTCTCTGTTTACTTCTGGGATAGATGGTATGCCCTACAATCCTAATCATCCCACAGGCTATATAGGATCCGTCCTTAATTCGACGGCCAAGCCCCCAATCCAAGTTTTCCGCAAGGATTGGTGTATTAGTAAGGGAGACACGCAAGACCACACAGCATGGTGTCATATTCCTATTCAAATCAACATATCATGGTAGTGCATCAGTCCACAAAACAGGGCTCCTAACCTTAGTCCCAGGTTGGGACGACATGAATCAAGGTGCACCAAACCACGAATCAGGGTACCATAACCTCGTGTCGGCAAATCACGATTTTCAGCATTGAGTTTCACAACTTGTGCTTTCTTCGATTAACCATCTAACCCCCTTTAGCCCAAATTTTCAATTCTTTAAAACCATGCTTTCATGCCTTCACAACACTGAACATTTATTTTATTAAGGGCATGCTATTACTGGGTATCGCCATACCCAGACTTGCAAGTCATTCATACCAATTCCATAACCCATTCTCATTCCAAACATGCAAATAACCACCCAAAAAATTTATAACTTAAACATACGGTGGCCATGTAAATTATTTAACCTTATGAAATTCTTTGTTTTCATGCAAGGCTATAGCTAAAACAAAAGTACCCCCTCTCATCAATTCACAAACAATCTCAACCCAAGTGTGGATAACCATCAATTGACAATGAAGTTCAAAACATGCAAGTGAATACCACATATCGCATAAATCAAGAAAAATCCATAATGAGAGGGAGGTCTCATAAATCATGTTCTCCATTAAACATTTCACTACAAATGAAATCATATATATATATATATATATACATAATTACATTTATATTCCATGAAAATCATTCCAAAATAACACATGCTTTCATTAAGACAATTCCATGATAATCTTTTCAAAATATTCTCAAACATTCTTTGTAAACAAAATTATAGGTCTTTGATCTTGATAAAAACAAGAAAACTTATGTACATGGAGTTTAGGGTAGTCCTACATACCTTAGATTTCTTAGTTCAAAGAATAGGACCCAAATCTTGACCTGTTTCTTGAAATTCTTGGCTTAGAAGCTTGATTCTTTATCTTTGGGAAAGGGTTAGGATTTTCTTTGAGAAAAACTAATTACTTTTGAGCCTATAATGCCCTATAAATGTTTTAATCTTCTGTTTTCACGACTTGAGTTTGTATAAAAAAGACGAGACTACCCTTTATTTTTAAAACTTTCAGCAGAAACCTGATTTAGGGCCCTACTGCAACGCGCCAAGTGGCTTACCGCTATAGGCACTGCGACACAGTGCAATCACGGTGACCTACTGATTTGGAATCCAAACAGGTCTCAAACCTTATCTGAAATATCCAAAACTCCCCTGAGACATTCCTTTTACACCGCTCAAACATGAATCAACTCAAAAATCTATATCTCGGGGTCAGAAAGATCGATTTAGAAATCATTGAAGTTAAGGACCTAAAATATGACTAAGTCTTTTCTAACACTTAGAAAAATTTTAGGTTGCTAGCTCTTTAAGCATGCTACTAAGTGAGGTACTAAGTCGAGACTGTTATGAGATGTTACATTATTCCCCACTTGGGATCATTCATCCTTGAATGATGGCTCAGAACACAGATAAGCACAAATGCAAACAGACTAAGGAAAAGATAAGGAGAGTAGAAAAATATTTGTACCTTCTATATCGTCATCCAAGGTCTTAAAGAGGTTTGGGTATCTAGTTTTCATGTCATCTTGTGACTCCCAAGTAGCTTCCTCAGCTTTTTAATTCTTCCACAACACTTTAACTGAAGCTATCTCCTTAATTCTCAGTTCCCGAACTTGACAATCCAAAAGGTCAATGGGTTCTTCTTCATATGACAAGGAGTCTTTCACATTGATCTCCTCTACAGGCAATACTAGGGAATGATCTCCAATGCACTTTTTTAACATGGACACATAGAACACTGGATGCAAGGAGGTTAGACTTGCGGGCAAATCTAACTCATAAGCAACCCCACCTATCTTTCTCACAATCTGATATGGTCCTATATAACGAGGACTAAGCTTCCCTTTCTTTACAAATAGCTTGACTCCTTTCATATGAGAGACCTTTAGGAATACCCAATCATCAACCTCGAATTCTAAATCTCTCCTTCTAACATCAGCATAAGACTTCTGGTGACTTTGAGCAATCTTAAGTCGCTCCCTAATGACCTTCACTTTCTCCATCTCCTTATGAACAAGGTCAGTCCTATACAAATGAGTTTCACCCACTTCATACTATCCAATTGGTGACCTACATCTTCTCCCATAAAGTACCTCAAAAGAGGCCATCTGAATACTGGGATGATAGTTATTATTATAGGTAAATTCTATCAATGGCAAATGATCCATCCAACTATCTTTGAAATCAATTACACAGGCCTTCAACATATCCTCACGGGTCTGAATGGTGTGTTCAGCTTGCCCATCAGTCTGAGGGTGGACGGCAATACTCAAGTTTACTTGGGTGCCTAAACCCCTTTGGAAAGCCGCTAAAACTGGGAAGAAATTGCATACCTCGATCGGATATAATGGACATAGGGACACCATGCAAATGGAATATTTCTCGAATTTACAACTTTGCATAATCATCCCCCAGATAATTCATCCGCACAGGAAGAAAATAAGCGAACTTGATCTTTCGGTCCATAATCACCCAAATGGAGCAATATTGGTTTCGGGACTTCGAAAGTCCCATAATGAAGTCCATATTGATCATCTTCCATTTCTACATAGGAAAAGCTATCTCTTGAGAAGTGCCACCTAGTCTCAAAGGCTCTACCTTGACTTGTTGGCAATTCAAACACTTAGAAACAAAATTACCAACATCTCTCTTTATATTATTCCACCAATAGATAGTCTTAAGGTCATGATATTTTTTTAGAACCTGGGTGAACAACATACCTCAAGGTGTGAGCTTCATCAGGGATCCTCTCTCGCAAACCATCCAAGTTCGGTACACATACCCTACCCTGATACCTCAAAATCCCATCACCTCTAAATTCAAATGCCATCACCTTTTATTGACCAACATCTTTCTTAATCCGCATCAAGATAGGGTCTTTGGCCTGTTTTTCCTTAACTTCAGCACATAAGTAGGATTTAGCTATCTCATGAATGAATATTTCCCCATCTTTAGAATCTAGAAGTCGAACTCCTAAATTTATAAGCTGATGAATATCTTTGACCATTTCCCTCTACACTTTCTCAACATAAGCAAGACTTTCCCATTAACAACCTGCTAAAGGCGTCGGCCACTACATTCGCCTTGCCCGAATGATAGTGCAGGCTCATGTCATAATCCTTCAACAATTCCAACCAACGCCTTTGTCTGAGAATCAGTTCTTTTTACGTGAAAACATACTACAGATTTTTTGTGATCAGTGAATATATTTACATGCACCCCATAAAGAGAGTGCCACCAAATTTTGAGTGCAAACACCACAACCGCTAACTCTAAGTCATGGGTGGAATAATTTTGCTCGTGCACCTTCAACTGCTTAGATGCATAAGCCACCACCTTACCATGTTACATAAGCACACAACCAAGTACTACCTGGGATGTATCATGGTACACAACAAAACCCTTTGTACCTTTGGAAGGGTCAAAACTAGTGCGGTAGTCAACTTGTCTTTCAGTTTCTCAAAGCTATTCTCACAGGAGTCAGACAATAAGAATTTTACCTTTTTCTACGTCAATTTGGTAAGTGGAGCAGCTATGGAGGAAAAACTTTCTATGAACCTTCTGTAATATCCTACCAAACCCAAAAAGCTCTGAATATCGGTTGGAGTCATGGGTCTGGGACATTTTCTCACTGCCTCAATATTTTGGGGGTCAACCTTAATCCCTTCACTAGAGAAAATGTGCCCCAGGAAAGCAATAACACTAAGCCAGAATTCACATTTGGAAAACTTTGCATACAATTCATGATCTTTGAGGGTTTGTAGGATAATTCAAAGCTGATTAGCATGACCTTCCTCATTCTTAGAGTAAACTAAGATGTTGTCAATGAAAACTATGACGAACAGGTCCAGAAACTTAAGGAACACCCTATTCATTAGGTCAATAAAAGCTGCAGGGGCATTCGTCAGTCCGAAGGATATAACTAAGAATTCATAATTGCGATATCGAGTTCGAAAAGTTGTTTTGGGAATGTCAGCCTCCCTAACCTTCAACTGATGATACCCCAAATAGAGGTCTATCTTAGAGAAATATTTGGAACCTTGGAGTTGATCAAATAAATCATCGATTCTAGGAAGAGGGTATTTATTTTTAACAGTGTCCTTATTAAGCTGACGGTAATCCATATACATACGGAGTGAACCATCATTCTTACGTACGAAGAGTGTTGGAGAACCCCAGGGAGAAACACTTGGAAGAATAAAGCCTTTATCAAGAAGATCCTTTAACTATTTATTTAGCTCTTTCAATTCAGTCAGAGCCATTCTGTATCGCAAAATAGAAATAGGAGGGGTGTCCGGCAACAAGTCAATGCCAAATCTATCTCTCTATCTGGTGATATCCCTGGGAGATCATCAGGAATGAATTTCAGGAATTCATTAACTACAGGAAAATACTGGAGGGAAGGACTTACAGTACTAGAATCTTTGACCTGAATAAGATGATAAAAACAACCCTTAGATATAAGTTTGCGAGCTCTGAGATAAGATATGAAATTCCCCCTAGGTGCTAAATAATACCCCTCCCACTCTATTACTGGGTCATTCGAAAAGGAGAAAGTGACTTTTTAGGTTTTACAATCTAGTGTGGCATAACGCGAATGGAGCTAGTCCATTCCTAAAATAGCATCAAAGTCAATCATATCCAGCTCTACCAGATCCGCCATAGTATCACGATTAAAGATATACACAACACAATTTCTATACACCTCCCTGGACACAATAGAGTCACCAATAAGAGTGGAAACAGATAAAGGTTCTGGAATAATATCATTCTCAAAACTAAAACGAACAGCCACATACGGGGTCATGTAATACATGGTAGGTCCTGGATCAATCAACACATACAAACTACAAGGAGAATTTGTAACGTACTCGTCATAACATCTGGTTAAGCCTCTACATCCTGGCGGTTGGATAAAGCATATAACTAGTTATGACCACCCCTGGCAACTGAAGTGGTACCCTTGGGTAGTGGTGATAGCGCTGAGGAATTCGCTTAGGACTTGGCACCACCAAATTCCCTCTCGCTGAAGAAAAGTCCCTCTGAATATGGCCCACTTAGTCGCACGAATAACATTTCCAAATCTCAGAATAATACTTCCATGAATGGTTCTTTTTGCAATTACCACAATGAGAATGCTACCTAAATGACTGAGTCACACATCCCTGGGACTGAGTACCCTGTACCCCCGAGCCATTATTGGGCTAAAAATTTTGAAACCGTCAATCAACTTGGAGGTCTGGGTGTTGGGGCGCTGGCTGAAGACTGAGCATTACTCTAAAAAATTTTCTTTGACCACTTGTTACCCTAGTTACCACCCTGGTGTTAACTGTTATTCTGGTCTGTAGACCTGGCTCTCTTGTCCTGGTTGTCTTTCTCCCTTTTCTCTGCTAGCCTTTCCTTATGCTATTCAACCTGCTGCATGTGAATGGATAATTGGGAGAAATCCAAATCCTTATTCACCATTGCTCCCTTGCATTCCAACACCAGATTATCTGAGAGATTAGATGCAAACTTCCTCATTCGGGCTCTCATATTACCCACCAACTCTGAGGCATGACGGGATAGCTGGGTGAACTTTGATGTATACTCTTTAAAACTTATTTTCCCTTGTTTTAAGTTCATGAATTCTTCAGGCTTTGATTCCATCAAATCTTGGGGAAAGAAACGATCCAGGAAAGCTTCCACAAACCCACCCAACACTAAAGGCTCAGCATCTCTACCCTTAGAATCCTTCTATTCATTATACCACTGATTGGACACATCCTTTAACTGATAGGCCACCAATTCAACTCCTTCAACCTTATTCGTATGCATAACCCTAAAATTTTCTCCAGTTCGTGGATGAACCCTTGAGGGTCCTCCTTTACCTTTATACCAGTAAACATAGGTGGGTTTAGCCTCATGAATTGGCCAACTTGGGTAATCTCAAATGAACCAGACACAGACCTCACATCTTCAAACCGACCAGCCTGAGAAGCCACCAACTGAGCTATCATATGCATAGACTGTCAGAACTCAACATTAGATACCTCTCTCTACAAAGTTTAAGTATGGTTAGCTCTAGACTGAGGAGCCCTAGGTGGACTAATCTGAATAAGAGAAACTCCCAGAGTAGCAACAAACTCTGAAGTACGAGCTCTATTACAGGTCCACATCCCATCCCATGGGTAGGGCAGACATCCTCAACTTGAGCAATCTATTAGTTGGATCAACAGGGAGGTATGATAACATTTTGAAATATAGGAAATAGTTGATTAGAGGACATTCCAACTCTATAACACAAACTAAATCATGAAAAAAAGGGAGACATTCCTAAACACCTTGTAACTTTCTGCTTATAAGTTTGGCGTGCTACACACCTATTAATAGGACTCTACCTGACGCGATTTCACAGATACCCTGGAACCATGAACCATGATCTGATACAAAGTTTTTCATGACCCGAGCCAAGACCCTAGCCGCGATGAACATCCCAAACCATGAAGGCCCGGGTTCCCCTTGTCTATTTTGAAACCATGCACACACTCATACAATATAAAGAAATGCAGAAATTTAATCATATGGAAACATGGTCAATGTTATAATTCTCCTGAACAATTCAAAACAAAATCCATAGCCCTCTAAACTGTATATCCATGAGCCATTAGAACAAACCCCAACTAACCCAAACTCAAGAAATAAACTGAACGACTCAAAGTAAATAAGGAAATATGAATAACTAGTCCTCGGACCATGAGGACTCACCACTGAAGAGGATGTAGATCAACGTGCTCAGATAATCACGATCAAACCTGGGAATGAGCACCTAAACCTACATTATAGGAAAAATGTAGCCCACATGCGAATATGTGGGAGTACATGGGGGTGCATGAAATAAACATATTTATATGCATATATATACATATATATTTAACGATCATGTCATAAGTTTTCTTTCCAAATCATGCAGGACATCTATAAATGGCTCATAAAACTTGAAAGAAATATAAAATCTGAAATCATACACAATGAATGGTAAAACATGCCAATCTGGATATCATGAGCCATTACACTTAATCCAAATATCAAGATTCTTTTCTTATTCTCTCATCAAGCAATCTTAGTGAAATCTGGAATTTGAATACATCATAAATCTACGTTTCAAATCTCTTTTAAATCAGTAAAATCAATCTAAGAATGAGGGACGACTCTTTGGGAGGTTCTTCTAACCGACATGTACATCATGTGAGCACCCATGATGTCCCACGACTTGACCCCGTAAGGTTAGGGCTGTCCTACCCTTGCCATCGGTGTAGAATAATCTCATCTCAGTGATCACTATCTCAATTTTCTACATATAGTGGAAGTCAATGTCTCAACCTACGGTGGCACGTAGTTCTGGGGTATGAAACCATAGTAACATACCCAACTCGGTGCTAAATACTACTCCCAATACTATGCTCAAAAATCTCAAGAAAAATCCACTTTAAGGGTAATCTCATATTTCTTAAGTTAAATAAATGATAAAATCTGTAACTCATTTCATAAAGTGGATTTTAACTCTGTTGTGACCAAAAGGTCAAATCTTTCTATACTTCATCAAAAATAGTCTAACCATGGGTGCATGTAGCACATAAATTCTCAAAACAACAATCTCAATGTGGGTTATAGCGATACTTAATCAAAACATTTTAACATTTATGCTTTATATCACAAGCATGCATAATTTATACAGAAATCTGAAAAATTTCTGCCTTGAATCATAACAATAATCTCAAACTCATGGAGTTTATTTTCTAAACATTCAAAATAATCATAGTATCTTGAACAAAAATATAGGATAAGATTTATCACTTCAAATTCTTGATAAAACATGTAAAAATCATGTATCTTTGTTAAATAATGCAAACTTTGGGCACAAGAACAAAAGGGTGTTCTTGTTCATAACCCCACATACCTTTATGGTAACGGATTCATTAAAAGATTGGATCCTCAATGTTGATTGTGTAACCTTAGTTGTTTTTCTCCTTTAGTGCTCTTGGATCATAAACGTAGACTGATAATAGGGTTATGATGTGTTTAGAATCTATTAAATGCGTAAGGTTAAGTTTAGGGGTATGTAAGGAGTGCCAAAAGACTTAATTGCCCTCAAAATAACCCAAAAATGGAGTGTTTAAGTCACTTGAAACCATAAGATATGCGCCGCATATGATATCGCATATATTTACATAGGCGCCGCATATGATATTGCCTATGTTTACATAGGTGCCTCATATGATATCACCTATATTTACATAGACACCGCATATGATTGGTTAGGCGACGCACTCTACTTCCAAAGCCATAACTCCTAGCTCAGGTGTCGGGTTTTGGTGAAATTGGTATCGTTGAAAAGCTAATTCAATTCTCTACAATTTTTTGGGTAAAAATATGCATAAATACCACATATTTATCAAGTTATGCTCATTCAAAGATGACCCTTACAAATTCAAACACTAAAACTTGATGGATTTCGAAACTCTTAGCTTGTACTACCTTAAGTGACTCATATAACCACACTTAATACATCATAAGCTCTCTTATAAATAGGGTACTCTTGTTAATTTAGGTGCTCAAATATGGCTTACAAAATTGGGGTTTTCACATATACGAACAACGGTTCGTTTTCTAGCTTAGGAAAGTGCGGGGCATTACAATATCTCCCCCTTGGGGAAATTAGTCCTCGAATGACACTAGGTATACTAAGAGTAAAGATAAAATGAAGGGTACACAGCTGAAGCAACTTGCTAATCTTGCCTCTATTTCATTCTACATTTCAGACACAATAATGGGTACATCACTCATGAAATCACAGCTAAATAGTAAAAAATAACTGCTGAACTACTGCAATTCTACATAGAAAAGGAATGATTTAAAGCAGAATGGTACCTTCGGCTTGATCGGAGATTATGGAAAATAGGTGGGGGTACTTGGATCGCATATCCGCCTCACTTCCCATGTTGCACCCTCAACGGATAGGTTTCGCCATAACACCTTAACCAAGGGAACTTTTTTGTACATTAGTCTTCGGACTTGGTGATCGAAAATCTCAATAGGAACTTCCTAAAAAAAAGACTATCTTGCACATCAGGGTTTTTTTAAGGATCTACAACAACACAATCACCAACGTGTTTCCTAAGCATGGATACATAGAAGACAGAGTGAACGGAAGATAACTCTGAAGGTAACTCAACCTCATACGCTACCTTAACACCACGGCTAAGAACTCTGTAGGGGCCAACATAACGGGGACTAAGTTTCCCCTTCTTTTCAAATCTCTTCACTCCCTTCATGGGTGAAATCTTCAAATAAACCAAGTCACCAACTTCAAATTCAAGGTCTCTTCTCCTCACATCAGCATACGACTTCTGACAACTCTGTGCGGTTTTTAATCTTTCTCTAATCACTTTGACTTTTTTCATAGCTTCAAAGACTAAATCAGGACCACTCACGGCCATTTCACCCACTTCAAACCAACCTATGGGTGACCTACATTTCCTCCTATATAAAGCCTCAAATAGAGCCATGCTAATGCTAGAGTGAAAACTGTTATTTAGATGCTCATCCCAACTTTCCTTAAAGTCAAAAGCACACGCTCTCAACATATCATCTAAGGTCGGGATGGTCCTCTTAGCCTGACCATCTGGCTGCGGATGGAAAGCAGAACTCAAATGCAATTGGGTACCAAGACCCTTCTGAAAAGCTCTCTAAAACTGTGAAGTGAACTGAGTACCCCTATCTGAAATGATGGACAAGGAAACTCCATGTAATTTGATTAATTTCCGAATGTACAATCTAGCATAATCCTCAGCAGTATAAGAAGTATGCACAGGCAAGAAGTGCGCAGACTTAGTCAATCTATCCACAACAACCCAAATGGAATCATGATGGCATCGGGAAGGAGGTAAACCAATCACAAAATCTATGTTTATCTCTTCCCAATTCTAAGTGAGAATACCGAACTCCTGCATCATACCACCAGGTCTTTGGTGTTCTACCTTAACCTGTTGGTACGTCGCACACTTAGCCAAAAATGTTGCTATATCCTTCTTCATGCCACTCCACCAATAGATTTCCCCCAAGTCGCGGTACATCTTGGCGGCACCAGGATGAATAGAATATCACGCACCGTGCGCTTCAGCCATAATTCTCTGTCTGAGATCCTCAACATCCGAAACACATAATCTATCCTGCAGTCTCAACACACCATCGCCCCCTTGGGAGAAAACCTCCACCTTTTGGTCCTTGACTGATTCTTTCAATCTGACCAAACTAGCATCTAAGTTTTGCTTCTCCTTTACTTCCAAAACCAAGGAGGATTCAGAGCTACTCTATACTAACATACTCTCTTCAGCGGAGTCAAGCAACCTAACTCCCAACCTAGCCAATCGATGCACATCACGAGCCAACTCCTTTTTACCCTCTCCAACATGTGAAACACTACACATAGATATCCTGCTAAAGGATCCACCACTATATTGGCCTTTCTTAGGTGATACAACACACTCATATCATAGTCTTTCAATAACTCTAACCACCTTCTCTGCCTAAGATTCAACTCTCTCTAGGTAAAAACATACTTTAGACTCTTATGATCAGTGAAAACATCAACATGAACAAGATACAAGTAGTGTCTCCAGATTTTCAGAGAAAACACAATAGCAGCTAACTCAAGATCATAGGTGGGATAATTCTTCTCATGGGTTTTCAACTGTCTAGTGGCATAGGCTATAACCTTACCTCTCTGCATCAGTACACAACCCAAACCAACTCTAGAAGAATCACAATATACCACAAAACCATCAACGCCATCAGGTAGAGTCAAAACAGGGGTTGTAGTGAGTCGAGTCTTTAACTCCCGAAAACTATTCTCACAGGAATCGAACCACAAGAAATTCACTTTCTTTTGGGTCAACCGGGTCATAGGAGATGCTATAGAGGAGAAACCTTCAACAAAACGGCGGTAATAGCCAGCTAGACCCAAGAAACTTCTAATGTCAGATAGAGAGACAGATCTAGGCCAGTTTCTAACATCTTCTATTTTTTGGGGATCAACTCTAACACCTTTGAAAGAAATAATATGACCCAGAAAAGCAACTGACCTTAGCCAAAATTCACACTTGCTAAATTTGGCAAACAAGTGATGATCTCTAAGGGTTTGCAAGATGATACAGAGATGATTTGCATGTTCATTCTCACTATGAGAGTATACCAGAATGTCGTCTATAAACACTATGAAAAACATATCAAGATATGGCCTGAACACTCGATTTGTGAGGTCCATGAAAGCTTCTGGGCCATTAGTTAGCCCGAAGGACATAACAAGAAACTCAAAATGACCATAACGTATTTGGAAGGCTGTCTTCGGGATATCACATTCCCTAACTCTGAGTTGATGATAGCCAGAGCGAAGTTCTATCTTTGAGAAGTAACTTGCACCTTGCAATTGATCAAACAAATCATCTATTCTTGGAAGGGGATACTTATTTTTTATAGTGACTTTGTTAAGATGGCGATAGCCAATGCACATGCACAAAGAGCCATCTTTCTTTCGTACGAATAAGATAGGTGCACCCTAAGGAGAAACACTTGGTCTTATAAAACCTTTATCTAAGAGATCTTTCAGTTGCTCTTTCAAATTCTTAAGTTCTGCGGGTGCCATATGATATGGAGGAATAGAAATGAGCTGAGTATCGGGAAGAAAATCAATCTCGAATTCTATCTCTCTATCGGGAGGTACCCCTGAAAAATCTTCCAAAAAGACATCGGGAAACTCATTAACAACGTCAACTGACTGGAGAGTTGGAGTCTCAGACTTAGTGTCTTTAACTCTGACTAGGTGATAAATGCACCCTTTGGAAATAAGCTTTCTAGCCTTGAAATATGAGATAAAATGACTCTTCGAAGATGCAGAATTACCAGACCATTTGATAGCAGACTCACCAGGGAACTGAAACTTGACTATACGGGTATGACAGTCTATGGATGCATAACAAGAGTGAATCCAGTCCATATCCAGAATAACATCAAAATCTACCATGTCTAACTCTATCAAATCAGCAAATATAACTCTATGAAGAATAAAAATAGGACACTTTTTGTACACTTTTCGGGCAACAATGGACTCTCCCACAAGGGTAGAAACTAGGATAGGATCAGAGACAATCTCGGGACTCAGTTTAAAATTTACAGAAACCAGAGGTGTCACATATGAAAAACTGGACCCAGGGTCCAACAACGCATAAACATTAAACTAAAACACACAAAGCATACCAGTAACAACATCGGGGAAGTCCTCCTGCTCCTGACGGGAAGGCAAAGCATAGAATCTGTTCTGGCGCTGACCGCCAGCAGTGCTGGAAGAAGCACCATGAGTAGGAGCTGGATGAGCTACAGGAGCTGGAGCACGCCTGTCTGGTATGAGGAAAATCTCTAAAACCATGGCCCTCCTGGACACATCTATAGCAGTCCTTCTGACCCCACAAATACTTACCCCCATGATCCCTACCACACCTGGTGCATGATGGACGGTTAGGCCAGTTACTTACAGTATTCTAAGATTCGGACATAGAAGACCTATTTCCCTATTCTTGCCTACCTCTAAGTGTTGTATCACTAGCTGACGATGGTGCTGGCATAGATGAGCGGCTTTGAAACTGAGGGTGATTCCCTCCTTGAGATCTATTCTGACCATAAGTAGGTTGCTCAGATCTGGCTCTCTTATTCCCCCTTACTGTATCCCTCTCTTTTATCTTATCTTATTTGATCTATTGGACATGGGTCATCAGTCTGGAAAGATTTATCTCACTATTAAGCATAGCTGATCTATACTTCTTAACCATATAGCTTGACACCCCTGTCAAGAACTTACCCATACTGGCTCGGTTGTAGGCTATCAGATTTGGGGCATATTTTGTTAACTGATTGAACTTCAAGCAATACTCCTTAAAAGTCATGGAGCCTTGTCGTAAGTTCATGAACTCCTCTACTTTTGCCTCTCTCAACTCTAGCAGAAAGAATTTATCCAGGAATGCATCTTGGAACTCCTACCAAGTCATAGGAGCAGCACCCTCTACTCTACCCTTTCTCCATACAACCACTCAGTTATACGTAAGGTCTATCAATCTGTAGGATGCTAACTCAACACTCTCCTCCTCAGACATGTGCATTACCTGTGTGATCTTCCTTATCTCCTCCAGATACAACTGCAAATCCTCACCTACCTTGAAACCATAATACTCTAGCGGATTCATCCGCATAAAGTCATGGATTCTTTTAACAGCTAAGTCACCTCCCTATTGTTGTGGATCCGGGGCCTGGTTGGCCTAAACATTGGCGGTAACATCTTGGGCAAGAGACTGAAAGGCTGCTCTGAACTCAGCATGGGATACATTCTCATTCAGGGATCAGCAAGCTGAGGTTGCTGACCCGCGTTGTTTCTTCTAGCTCGGTGAAGAGGCATATTCTGAAAGAAGAGAGCAAGAATTAATAGCTAAAAGGGAACAATTGTAAGAATGATAAACTTCTGAAAGAATAAAACGACCCCTTTTTTTCTAACAGATTTCGTAGTCTCTTGCTCATAGATGTGGCATTCTATACACCAATGATCAAGACTCTACTTAATGTGGCTTGTCAGACTCCCTAGGACTATAATAACCTTAGGCTTTGATACCAAGTTTGTAACGCCCCAAAAATGGGCCCCGAGGTGTCACACGGTGCTTAAGGCTCCAAGTAGCCCCAAGCAAACCCTTTTAGCCGTTTTACTACCATTCAATACTTATAATCAAAGTCATCATAATCAAAACATCTAAACATCCTCCATAATATCATACTGCAATACAAATGAAACACTAATGCAAGCCATAGAGTCAATCAGCTGGGTAGAAGGCCTAAGAAAAGCAAATCCATCAGTTCTAGAGGAACTCTAACAGACAAATGTTGAGTTGGAGTAGTTTCTAACATCTTTTGGGGACCCAAACATATGCTTCTTCATCCTAGAAAAAACCCATCATAAAGACTACGAAGATCTCTACAACATAACTACCATGGTACTCTGTCCGAAGGAGATGAAGACCTTCAAGATGGCACTGAGGAAATAATAGACCAATCCAATACGACAGTCTCTTTGAGACCATACTTGGAATAGGGAAAACCTCCCAAGAAGGATAAGGGGAATAGTTTAATGCTCAGTCAACCCTCTAACCCAATTGACCATATGGATTTCATCATTTGAAACACTAGAGAGGCTAAAAATGCAAGCTTTAGGTGGCAGTGTGAGGCTTTGGTAAAAACTCATAATACTACTATAGTGGTACTGTTGGAAACCAAAATGGTCGACCATAAGCACCTCACTGAGACTTTTCATTTCAATTCCCACTTAGAATATAGCACGACAGGTAGAAAAGGGGGAATTGTAATCATGTGGAAGGAGGATGTTGTTAAGCTTCAAAATTTTTCAATTTCTCCCCAAGATACAAACCATTGTTAAGGTGAACTCTAACCTTAATACTTGATTGTTCTTTACTATTTATGTTGCCTAAACTTTAATATGTATAGCACACTTAGGGATGAGCTATGCCGCATCTCATCCATCTATAATGGAGATTGGTTGATTGGTGGGAACTTCAATGAAGTCTTGAAAGCCAATGAAAAACTAGGAGAGCTCCCATCAATAATAATAGAGTTAGTAGACTCTGGGATCGCTTAAATTTTCACAATATGATGGACCTAGTCTTAAGGGGGTGTAAATATATTTGGACCAATAAGACGCATCAAAATAGGACAGTCTTATACTTAAAAGGCTAGATAGGTGTGTTGTCAATGACTCATGGATAAACCACTTTCTAGAGTCCTTAGTAACACACCTACTGAGAATGAAGTCGGACCACTGGCCCCGTCTTATTTCTTTCTCCAAAAGAATCCAAAGCAATAATAATAAATCCCTTAAGTTTGAACCTATGTGATACATCACCCTTTCTTAAAAATTCTTGTGAATAACTACTTCACACATCATGACAATCTCCAACAAGCTATTCAAAATTTCCAAATTCAATCCTCTGATTGGAACCATGATATGTTTGGCAACATTTTTCACAAGTTGAAAATAGTTACGACTAGGCTAGATGGTATTCAAAAATCTAGAAATTATCATACTATCCCTTTTCTTCAGAACCTAGAAAATGACTTCTTGTATGACTATGAGGCCCCCCTAAAATGTGAAGAGGATTTCTGGAAAATGAAATCCAAAATTACTTGGCTCACAGAAGGAGATGCCAACACATCCTTCTTCCATGCTTCCATTATTAATAGAAGAAAAAAGAATAGGATCAATGAGCTCCATGATGATTAAGTAACACCTACATAGGAAAGAAGAATATCAACTACCGTGTCCTCCATAAATTCTCCTAATTTTACACAACTGAGCAAAGCCTTTATCCGAACAACCACTTTGTACCCACCCACCCTATCAATGTTCTCATGGAGGATATCATCACAGACTTAGCAGCGCCCTTAAGGGATACTAAAATTATCCTTTCCCTCTAGTCTTGTAGGCCCATGAAAGTACCTAGACCTGATGACCTCCATCCTCTCTTCTTTCAAAAGTATTGAACTGAAATTAGCCCTAAGACTATTTTCTATTGCAAAGAAGTATTTTCTAGAAATACTATGCCTACTAACAATAATGGCACACTGCTTTGTCTCATTACTAAATGCAGGAATGCCTCCATAATGATTTGTAACACTAGCTATAAGATTGTGACAAAGATCATTATCAATAGGATCAAGCCCTACCTTCAAACCATTTAAGTTCAAGCTAATCTAGTTTACTAGCCAATAAGAGAGATTCTGACCATGCCATCATTATTCAGCAGTACATAACCCATTTTTGGAGAATAAAAGTGTTAGAGTACATGCCCTACTAATTTTAATATTATACTCTACTGATTGCCTATCTGTGGAACAAGTAAGCTAACGTGGTTCACAAAAGTAAAACTTGAACACAGTATTTTTACGTGAAAAACACCCGACTCAAAAAGGTATAAAAAACCATGACCTATACCTCTACAGAATTTAACCCCAACTTCATTATTTCACTTGAGCCTCAATAATCAACAGATTACAAGACTTCTGATAAACTAGGAATTAAAACTTCTAACTCCTACTTCTACAAAAACACAAATATTCCCAAGATAAGTGTTCCCAAGTCTTTGAGTTCCCCAACTTGAAGACGTTAATCCTAAATTGGTTTATACTTCACTGATACTAGAGATTACAACTCAATATGACTCAAAGACCAACCTATTACACAAAGTCTATGACTCTAAGTAAGGGACCAGGTTGTTCCAATAGCTCCTTTAAGTTGTAGAACTGATTTGCTGATTGTTGACTATCTTTTCAGTGCTTGAGTAAAACACTTAAATATCATTTGTTGTATTTAAGCCAACTCCTGATTGAGTCCTTTAGTTAATGTACTCTTCTATCTTGAATAGGACTCCCAAGTAGTTTCACTCTCTCTCTTCTTGACTAAATAGGACTCTTCTCCTTTATCCCTTAGTCTTGTAGAACTCCTTGATGATCCTGCATTTATCTTCTCCTTAATCGTAGTGTTTAAAATAATTCTGAGCTTCTTTGCTTATCCACTTTTGTCTTAATGCATTGTCAGCCTTCCATCTCTTCAATATGTAAGATCCAGTAACTTCTCTTTTATCACTTGTATGGAACATCTTGCATAATATGTTTCATCCATATGTCCATCATCAAAACTTCACATTCCCTAACGAATTCCCCCTTTTTGATGATGACAAACTTAGCAGCGTAGCATTACCATAAGATCCTGACATACTCAAAAAAAATTAAATAAAAGAACACCTAAATGAAACAGTTATAAGCATTGTATAATCTATTCTTCCCCCTTTTGAAATCATCGAAAAGTTGGCCCATAAGTGAAAAATATTTAATAATCAATGGCCACAAGGGCTATCACTAAAACAATCAAGAGTCAGAGCAAGAGAATAGTTATGCAGTATGAAAAATACGAAAGTAGAGAACAATAAGCAATAAGATCCATTTCATTCAAAAAGCAGTATACAATTATCAATTACCCACAAAACAACAAAAAGAGAAAACACGGATCTAAAAAAACAAGGAAAATAGTCTTAAGGCACTAGGAGGGGGCTTAAGAGGATAAGGAAGAGGGGGTAATGGAGGTCAATTTGCGAACAATATCAGCATTTTTAGATCTTTCTCTTTCCAAAAAGGTTGTCAGTGAAGCAATTTGAGCTTGAAGAACCTTTTTCTCATCCTCATGAGCAGCCTGAGCAACCTCCAGTGAAGCCTGACCAAACTCGAACTTAACAGCCTTGGAAGCAAGTGCATTTCTTAACCTCTACACTGGGTTATCAGCACTTCTTATGGAAGCAGGTAATATTGTATGGTTCACTAACCCAATCACATCCTTTATGGTTTACAAAGACGACACTTAGACTGGTACATGGAAATCCTCAAAAATAGATGCAAGCCAAAATTCATATGGAAAAGCATGACCATTTGCATCTTGAAGTAAGACCCTCTACATGTGCTTAATCATGATTCAAGGAAGGTCTATCTAAATTTTAGTATCTAACAGTTCCATCAAAGTAAGATCAAGGAAAGTGGAAACTGTTCTTCTTTCTTATCTGGGAAGGATCATTTTGTGAACCACATCAAAATAAACTGATAAAGAGGAGACATATCACACTTTAAGACCCTACAATAGGTGACAAGATGGAGATTTCTAGAGAACTTTCTTGATATATTCAAAGCAGAAGGAAGATTATCGAAAAAAAGATAGGTTACCTTAACATAATGACCCCGTCCCTCAGTAGGAATGCTCAAGATTCAAGCAAGATCAGCAGCATAAAGATTAATAGTAACCCCATGAACAGTGGTTGAAAATATCTCCCTAATGGAAACTCCATTAGTATAAAACTCATAGACTTCATCCTTTCCAAACCTACGTTGATGGTCACCTTGAATAAACAAGTGTGACCACCCTTGAGCTCTTAATTTGGACACCAAGATATCCATTTCAGGGCCCCCAAAACCAGTGACAACTCGTCCCCTAGCCAACTTACATTTTTTAAAGTGGAGAATATGGGATGACTAAAAAACTTTGTCAGCAGGAGTATCAACATCAAAATTGAAATCAAGATCAGGATCAATCTCAGTAGAGGATGCAGGAGGGGTATCAGGGAGAAATTCAGAGTCAGAAGAGCTGGATAAAACAGGTGCCTTAACCTATTTCTTTGACTTAGAAGCAACCTTAGGAGGCTCAGAAGAAGAGGAAGGTTAGGAAGTAGAAGCAATTTTGGACGATGAAGAAGCTTTTAGGGAATGCTGAGATGGTTTACTAGAAAAAAAGAGTTTTGGAGCTTTGCCAATTATTGTCTTCTTCTTACGTACTGACTAAAGAAGAACGTTACGAGAAAAAGCATGAGGAGGTGGAGAAACAGAGATAGATACACATTTTCTTTTACTTGACTTAAGTGCTTCCACCAAGGAAGAATCTTCCCATTGCTTTTTACCTCATGTATGAAGAGTTCGAGGAGGAGGGACAACAGGGAAAGGCTTCACTAGAGCATTATCATCAACATCGATGGAGATAGAAGAGGGTTTCTATTTTGGTTTAGATCTGGACCTTCGAGAGATTACGTATTTGATAGGAACATCATCCCGATTAAGAATCTAAAGAGGGATTGAAGATGGTAGTGAGGGTTTAGAAGATGGTGAAGGGTTAGAAAAAAATTAGGCAAAGGGGTTTTGCAGATTTTTGAATATTGCAAAATCGGATAATTTGATTGAAATAGGGTGATAAATGAGTGGGGGTAAGGTAATATTGAGATAAAGGATAATGGTTATTGAGGGAGAGGTAGTGGAGTCTATGGATGGGTTAGAAGAGGACGATACCATATTGAAGAATAGGAAAATAGTGATTTAATTTTGGTTATGCGAGTGGTGAATAATGAGAGGTAAAGGAAGTGTATTTAAGGTGGAGAGAATGAAGATGAATCGTGGATGAAGTGTATTTGGTGAAGAAAACATAATGATGAAGAGGGTTAGTTCTGATGGGAAAGGTCAGGCAGCTTTTTTAAAGAGAAGGGCTTTTGAGTTTTTCGGCGATTTAAGTGTAACAGAAATGACCATGTAGATAACCTGTTTCTCTTTATGCTACTATGGGAAACCAATAATCATACCTAAATTCTGAAGAAAAAATGGACAAAATGACCTTGATATTCTAGTCTTTCTGCAAAATCAACACATAGCTGAGTTAATTTACTCTAAAATCTTGGAATTAGGATACATAACTAAATGTGTAAGACTGAATTAGTCAACAATCACTTAAGAGCAACTTATTTTAGTCAATCATTAAGGGAGATTTATATAATTTTAATCACCCCCAAGGCTAACCTATTCTTTTCAAAGCGTTCTCTGCTCAAAGCCTTAGTGAATACGTCAGCAATTTGTTCCTCAGTAGAACAAAACATAATTTATATATGACCTTTTTCAATGTTATCTCTAAGAAAGTGATGTCTAATATCAATATGCTTAGCTCTTTTATGTTGAATAGGATTTTTGGCTATGTTAATGGCACTTGTATTATCAAAAAAAATAGGAACACATACAACATCTATACCAAAATCCATAATTTATTGTTTAATCCATAATAATTGAGCACAACAAGATCTTACTGCAACATATTCAGCTTCAGCAGTAGACAAAGCTACTGAATTTTGCTTCTTAGTGGACCAGGTAATCAAATATGATCCAAGAAAGTGAGCCATGCCTGTTGTGCTCTTCCTGTCAACCAAATATCTTGCATAGTCAGCATCAGAATATCCAACCAAGTTGAAGTTACTACCTTTTGGGTACCATAAACCAAGATCACTTGTTCCTTTGAGATATCTAAAGATCCTTTTTATAGATTTTAGATGAGACTCTTTAGGATTTGCTTAAAATCTAGTACATAATCCTATAGTGAGTTGCTGTAAGATATATCAATTACCCTATCATCCCTCTGTACACCTTTTAAGCCACATCAGGACCTATTTCATCCAAATCAAGCTTTGTAGCTGTGGCTATTGGAGTGCTGATTTCTTTTGCCTCTTCCATGGAGAATCTTTTAAGGAGTTCATTTACATACTTCTATTGATGGATCATAGTTCCAGATGTTGTTTATTTAATTTGCAATCCCAAGAAATAATTCATCTCCCCCATCATGCTCATCTCAAATTCACAACTCATGAGTTTGGCAAAATCATGAGTCATGTTCATGTTTGTGGAGCCAAAAATGATGTCATCTACATATACCTACACAACTAATAAATCTTTTCCATTAGTTTTCAATAAGAGAGTGTTGTCACATTTACTTCTAGTATGGCTATTCTCTAGTAGAAATTTTGACAATCTCTCATACCAAGCTCTTGCAGCTTATTTCAACCCATACAAAGCCTTATCCAGTTTATACACATGATCAGGAAACTCCTTGCTTTCAAATCTTGGAGGTTGTTTAACATGTACCTCCTTTTTGAGAATGCACTCTTAATGCACTCTTAACATCCATTTGGTATAGAATGAACTCCATATAGGCAGAAAATGCAACAAGTAATCTAATAGCTTCAATTATGGGTACAGGATCAAAAGTCTCATCAAAATCTATGCCTTCTTCTTTATTGTATCCTTGGACCACCAATCTTGCCTTGTTCCTTGTAACTATTCTATGCTCATAAACCTTATTTCTATACACCCACTTAGTCCCAATTATTGTTCTATCTTTTGGGAGAGGAACTAAGTGACATACTTTGCTTCTCTCAAACTAATTTAACTTTTTTTGCATAACTATGATCTAATCAGCATTAAGTAGTGCTTCAGTTACCTTCTTCAGCTCAATTTTTGACAGGAATACCTTGAAGGCACATATACTTTTTAATCTAGACCTTGTTGTGATCCCTGAAGTGAGATCATTTTAAAAATTTTCGAATGAGGTCCTGATCATTTTTGGATCACGAATCCAACAAGTCACCGTGATAGTACTGAATTGTGGTGCTATTCCCATTGGCATATATACCTCATCGCGATGAGAGTGTTGTTTCCAGTTCTTGATTTATAATTTGAATGCATGTGTCATAATCTTTATCCCAGTGTGTGAAGTGCTTATGAGGTGAAAAATGTTCATAGAAATCACTTAGAACAAAGTTGAGCTAAGAGCCTTTGATTCGTCCAAAGTTTGGTGTTCGATCCTACAAAGGTCATCTTTGAACATGTATAACTTTTGACATATACGGAATTTTTTAGCTCAAGACCCACCAAATTGTATATAATTGAATTAGTTTTCCAATGATACCAGTTTTGCCTTAATCTGATACCCGAGCAAAAAGTCATGATCATTTTTTCAGAACCAGTAAGCCACCAAAATAAGACTGCATCGCGACGAGACTTTAATCTGCATTCCAGTTATGAATTTTTGGTTTAAATGATTGAGGAGAAATTGGGTCTTTTTTCACCTCAACCCAATCGTTCATAACATGATTTGGGTACTAGTTAGGGCATTATTTTGCCCATCTTCTCTAATTTTCCTCTCAAGAAAATCCTAGTCATCCCCCAAGAATAAATTCAATTCCTTTTTCTCTGAGAAAAACCAAGAATTCAAGTTCCTAAGTTCAAGAACCTTCAAAAAATCTTCAAGAATAGTGCTTCCTTCCCAAGATTAAGGGTTTAAGGTATGTGGGAGTTCATCCATGGTCCCCTTCCATCCATAGAACCCAAAAACCCATTTCTTTTAATTAAACTATCATAATGGTATTTTATGTGTTCAATAAAGATTGAATTTCATGTTTTCATGGTGTTTTTAATTTAATTCAGTGCATGTATGATCTCATGCAAGCTTTCACCTTTCCATGCAATGAATTTCAGTTTCTCATGTCCTATTTCAAGTGAATTCCATGTTGAATCCCTAATTATTGATTTCTTCATGTAATCATGCTATGCTCCCATGATTAAGACATTCCCGTATTCAAGTTCATGATTCCCAAGTGTTTGTTGAAATGTCTATGCTTTTGAGTCTTTGAACCATGATTCAATCCCAAAGTTTTAAGCTTTAACATTGTACTTTATAATCATTCAGTGTTGGTGGGTTATGAACACTCGATACCTATGTGTTTTACATGATTTTTATTTTTTTCCAAGAAACAAGTCAGTCAGACCATGATTTTAATATCATATTTAAACCACCATATCATGTTGAGCATTATCAGTTTAAATATTAATAATTACCTCAGAATTCGTATGCCTGTTATTTTCAGAATATCATAACTTGAGCTTATCAGTTATTAGTTATCAGTGCATGCACCAGTTAGTATTTCAGTGTCTTTCGGTTGAGAGTAGGATTTAGCACCGAGTAAACGTAGGGATGGCGTATCCCCCATTAGTTAGGCATGAGACATTAGTACCAGTCCCTAAGTTCCATACCTATGGCGCCACCATAGATTTTAAGGGGTTCCCCGTCAGTTATGCATGACACCCTCGTCCTTTGGGACATTAGTTTAGTGATCACTACAGTTCAGGTTCTATTTCGATGGCACAGATAGAACAACCCTCCTCGACATGGGACAAACGTTGGACTCCATGATAGCTCACATAGTTTATGCTGGTTACATGATAGATCCCACAGTCTCAGTCAGTATTCAATCTATTTTTAGTTCAAGTTTGCTTAACTAAGTGTACAGACTTTTAGATACTCAATTTTACAGATTTAATCTTTAAGATTTCAGATTTATCTCATTAACATAACACATATATACTTAGTCTTGCATTCTCAGATATTACAGTTTTCATTATATAGTTTCGTACCTAGTATTCATAGAGTACCCATGTTTTACTATATTCCATCTTCAGTTCTACTTATATTATAAAAGTAAAGTTTTAAGGAACTAAGTATAGCGATTCACCAGCTTATTAGATTATATTTTTATCCATGTTTTAAGATATTTCAGATTTCAGTCTATTTCAGTCTCTTGGTGAGTCTACTTACACTTAGCATGCATACTTTAAGATTTCATATAAAATTAGTTTTACTTATTAAATTCACCCCCGCTTACTTAGTATATTCCAGAAGTACTGATCCACATATACGTCTGTATGGATACATTATTTCATAATGTAGGTACCAGTTGTAGTCCACACATCATGATCAGACGATTGTAGTTTTTAGCCAACAGGTGATGAGTTCTCCTATTTCGGGGACTTCAGTTGAATGTTGCTCATGTACTTTACTTTATTTCTCATATGTATTGATTACTGATTGCTGGAATCTATAGTCAGTATAGTAGAGGCTTCATATATGTCAGTTAGAGTTAGTCATGTAATTTCAGTTCTCTCTTCAGTCTTATCTGATTGTAAATTGTATCAGTATTATAATTCTTCCCAGATTTTGTCATGATTATATTTCTGCATAGCAGAACCAGTTATTTAATATAATATAAATCAATTGCTCAATATTATGTCAGTTCATGGATTAGCTTAGGATCACTTGTTGTTCCAAGCACCGTGTTATGACTAGGGGGTAGTCTTGGGTCGTGACAGTTCAGCATCATACTATTTTGCAGATATATGCATCATTTTTCCCTTTTGGGCTTGGATGTCTTGCAATAGGGAAAGGCAACTGCTCCTATTCTTTGTTTCTATTAGGTTTATTTGTTCCAAAATTCATTCTTTCAATTCAGTAAAGCGAGAATTGCCTTACTATGAATCATTCTTCTTCTAAGCAATACTAAAAGTAGAGATCATTGTTCTATTATTTTTGTCTGTTGATACCCGGTGCGAGTAAGTATTTATCATTGTTATACTGGTGTTACTTTTGTTTAAATCAAAATGTCAATCTTTTTTCAGTCTATGTATGATTAATTTTTTTCACCTATGTAAGTGTTCAGTAATTTCTTTCAACAGATCCATAAGAATGCAAATTTCATATTTATTGAAAGTAGGCTATCAAAATGAATGGACCTTCAAAAGTGTAACATTCCGCATTTTCGACTAGAGTTTGAACCGTCTTTCCTATGTATAGAGACTCGAACTCAATCGTTACTACTTAGAAATAAGTGTGAATAATTATGATTTAGTGTGAGAATGTCTTTGGAAATGAGTATACATCATTAAAGTCTCCTGGCTCAAAGTTAAGTTGAGCACTTTCTTACCGGTTGAGTTTTAGTCAATGATTTTCT
>NW_025887372.1:0-1584 GCF_002878395.1 Capsicum annuum
TGGGTTTGTTCCCACTTGAATTTTAAACTAAATTATTATTATAAAGTGTTTAGAGAAACAGTAGTTTTTGCTCTTTTTGTTGATATGGTGAATCAAAACGAAGGAGAAAAAATAAGTGTTAACTTCTCCTACATACTAATTGCATAAATTGCATAAGTTCGTGCTAAGCTCGATTCAAATTCATAATACAAAAATAAATATAATGTATGTAAAAATAACTTATATCATATTTTTCTATTGCATAATTAATTTAATTTAATGATTCATTAATTATATCTTATTTAGTAAGTCTTTATAATTATTAAAAAAATTGTCCATTAATCGAATAACTTTTAATGGGTTTTATTTATGAAGAATGAAGTATGAAGGAGAATTGGCAAATACACAAGGACAAGGGATGCGATTCAAAACAGACAAATGGTGTGTTCGATATGTTTTAAATCTTTTTCAAATTTGATTGGTTAATTTATTGAAAAATATTTTCTCTAGGAAATTAAGTTTCTTAAAAATTAGGAAAATGACTTTATGAAAGTAGGAAAATTACACTTCACAAATGGCATTATACATTTATTGAGCTCTCTTCCCCCCCCCCCCCCCCCCCCCCCCCCCGCCCTCATCTCCACCACACATACTACTACTTCTCATATACATATTTAAATTATATACAGATAATTTCTTAATAATATTTTTACTTACATAGAAAACACAAGAAAATAAGTAAGAAATACATTTTTTTTAAAAATAATATTTTTAAAATAATATATTTCATAAAAAATATTTTTATACCAAACACACCCAAAAAGACGATATGACGTATTATTAGTAAGAAATAATAATTGGTCAGGTTAGAAATAAAACTGTAAATTTAAAGTTGCACAAATTTTACTAAAATATACAATAACAACTAATAAACTCTATCCATTTCGTTTTATTTTACAATTGTTGATTTGATACTCTCCTATTAGGAGTTTGCTTTATTTATCTCTATTATGTTTTGAGAGTATATGATTGGCAGATTATGTTAGATAGTTATGATAATAGTATTATTGAAGAAAATAACAAACCCTTGTTGATTTGCTAAAATAATAAGTAAAAAAAAAATAGTGGAAGAGTTGAGAGCAAAAAAAAAAAGAAAAGAAAATGGTACATCTCAATTCCTTTTTACTTGACTTTTTTACTTGAAAAGTCACTTAAAGAAATTATATATTAGGAGAAAAACAAACAAACTTATCCTTATTAATTATGTTTTGTAAATTTATGTTGACTATTGATACTTTATGTAGTTACTTAATAAATCAGAATATTACAGAAAAATTTACAAATCTTCCTTGATTTTCTTAAATAAATAATAAAAAGTTAATATAAAAAATAAGTGAAAAAAGAAACAAGTAATCTAATAAGTAACAAGAATATATATATATATATAAAGTTACTTCTATGTATAGTTAATTATAAAGGTTCAAACAAAAATATTATAAAATTATAAATGAGAAAAATGTAACAATAAGTATGAAAAAAGCAATAGACATGTGTGGCAATCTAATTGCACCAAAAAATTTATGAGGATTATCAAAATTCAAGATT
>NW_025887373.1:2500-15963 GCF_002878395.1 Capsicum annuum
GAGTATTAGATACCATCAAATAAACTATAACTGATTTAATGAGCCATTCGCAGTTTCAAAGTCTGAATTTGTTCATACTTACACATGCATGGCTTAGTCATTGAGACAAGCATGTGAATACAAGCAGGATCAACCAGGTAGCATTCCTTATCGACATCGGCCTGTGAGGGCACAGACGGGTTCAAGGCGAGCACGACCATCGTTTGCAAAGAGCATCGTACAGGGCAGTTAGGAGTCGATGAAGACCCCATGCCCACTGCGTCTACCGCATCCGAGAATCCCGACCGCCGTTCGTGGACCACGATATCACACGATAAATCGAGCAAGGCGTGGTACACGAGGGAGACCTTTTGATTCACCCCGTGCACGAAATGCGAGGGGCGAAAGGCGATCGATAAAACTTGATAATGCCTGGGCATTAGGTATGCAGAACAAGAAACCGACTTCGAGCAAACCTAAATTGCGCTTGCCCCACGATTGAGATGGAAGGCGGGTCAGGACGTTGCTGCTCAAGCAGGGATCCAACCTAACCGCACATACCGAACACAACTCACGCGTCGTGCATCCAAATGCTCCGTCGATGCACGCCCAGCACCGGCCCCAATGCTCAACAATATATGTCGTGCGTTGCTGCCCATGCGGACGTTGTAAGGCTGAAGCAAGTCCCGCTTGATACGATAGCCCGCCCTTGGGGGGAGCAGAGGAGATGAAGGAACGCCGAGGTTTATCCACGGGCGCCGCCCTCGCCGGCCGTCGGCGCTCGCCGCGGATTCATTAAGAAAATATTTTTTTTCAAATATCATTTATGAAAATTCAAAAACTAAGTAAAAATAAATCAAAAGTAGAAAAAATATTTATAAAAATATAAAAACATTAGGAAAATATTTCCAGCGCATGAACTAACCTTAAACCAACAATCGAGTGAATATTTGTACGTATAACGTAACGGTATAAAATATTTAAATTTAAGAATATTAAATAAAAAATTAAAAAAAAATATAAAAATTACGTGGGGACATTAGGAAAATCGCCGAAAATGCAACAGATAAGTAACAACCCCAAAATATGCATATAAGAATGAAGTAACCTTAAACCAACAATAGAGTGCATATCTGTACGAATAACGTAACGATATAAAATATTTAAATTTAAGGATATTAAATAAAAATTTGAAAAAAAGGCGACGGGAAATTAAGAAAATTGTCACAACATATGAGGTAACATTGAAATATATTTAAAATAAATAATTAGAGCGGATATGTAAAAAAATGAGCATGCAACGGTGAGGAAGATGGATAAATGTCAGGAAAATATTTGGATGATCGAACGTAGGTTTACGCTCTTTTGATTTTGGCACGGTGGTACCTTGGTGCTATGGTGCCACGGTGTCATGGTGCTTTGGTGCCATGGTGCCTTGGTGCCACGGTGCCTTGGTGCCATGGTGCTACGGTGCCAAGGTGCCCCACGATGCCTTGGTGCCCCACGGTTCCTTGGTGTCATGGTGACATGGATCTATGGTGCCTTTTGTGCCATGGTGTCATAGTGCCTTCATGCCATGGTGCCATGATGCCACGGTGCCTTCGTGCCATGGTGCCACGGTGCCTTGCTGCCCAGTGCCACGGTGCCTTGGTGCACGGTGCCACGATGCCATCATACCTCGGTGCCACGGTGCCTTGGTTTAGCTTTGCGCCACTGGCTTTTCAACCAAGCGCGATGACCAATTGTGTGAATCAACAATTCCTCTCGTACTAAGTTGAATTACTACTGCGCACTGTCATCAGTAGGGTAAAACTAACCTGTCTTATGACGGTCTAAACCCAGCTCATGTTCCCTATTGGTGGGTGAACAGTCCAACACTTGGTGAATTATGCTTCACAATGATAGGAAAAGCCGACATCGAAGAATAAAAAAGCAACGTCGCTATGAACGCTTGGCTGCCACAAGCCAGTTATCCCTGTGGTAACTTTTCTGACACCTCTAGCTTCGAATTTCGAAGGTCTAAAAGATTGTTAGGCCACGCTTTCATAGTTCGTATTCGTACTGGTAGTCAGAATCAAACGAGCTTTTACCCATATATTCCACATGATATTTTTATTCACGTTGAGCTCATCTTAGGAAACCAGTATTATCTTTTAACAGATGTGCCACCCCAGCCAAACTCCCCACCTGACAATGTCTTCCACATGGATCGGCCCGCAGAGAGAGCCTTGGGTACAAAAAGAGGGGCAGTACCCCGCTTCTGATTCACGGAATAAGTAAAATAACGTTAAAAGTAGTGGCATTTCACTTTCGCTTTTCGGCTCCCACTTATGCTACACTTCTTAAGTCATTTCACAAAGTCGGAGTAGAGTTAAGCTCAGCAGGGTCTTCTTTTCCCGCTGATTCTGCCAAGCCCGTTCCCATGACTGTGGTTTTGCTGGATAGTAGACAGGGACAGTGGGAATCTCGGTAATCCATTCATCCACGTCACTAATTAGATGACGAGGCATTTGGCTACCTTAAGAGAGTCATAGTTACTCCCGCCATTTACCCGAGTTTGGTTGAATTTATTCACTTTGACATTCAGAGCACTGGATAGAAATCACAATGCGTGAACATCCGTTGGGACCATCGCAATGCTTTGTTTTAATTAAATAGTCGGATTCCCCTTGTCCGTACCAGTTTTGAGTTGTATGTTCGACGCGCGGGGAAGGCCCCCGAAAGAACCGTTCCCAGTCTGTCCCCCAACCGACATGCGGGGACCCGCTCTTGCCGCGGGAGAAGATCGAGCAGTCCACCAACAGCCGACGGGTTTGGGACTGGGACCCCGTGCCCATCCCTCAGAGCCAATCCTTTTCCAGAAGTTACGGATCTATTTTACCGACTTTCCTTGCCTACATTGTTCCATCAACCAGAGATTGTTCACCTTGGAGACCTGATGCGGTTATGAGTACGACCAGGCGTGTACGACATTCGGTCCTCTAGATTTTCAAGGGCCGCCGGTAGCGCACCGGATACCACGGGACGTGCTGTGCTCTTTCAGCCGCTAAACCCTACCTCCGGCTGAGCTGATTCCAGGGTGGGCATGCTGTTAAACAAAAAAGATAACTCTTCTCGAGGCTCTCGCCGACGTCTCTGGACTTTCTAACGTTGTCGTCGACCGCCACATCCCGATTCAGGAATTTTAACCCAATTCTCTTTCGGAGTACGCGCGAAACGCGCTATCTGTCGGGGTTCCCCTGACCCTTACGATCGACTAATCCATGTGCAAGTGCCGTTCACATGGAACTTTTCCCCTCTTCGACCTTCGAAGTTCTCATTTGAATATTTGCTACTACCACCAATATCTGCACCGACGGCCACTCCGCCCGGGCTAGCACCCAAGGTTTTGCAGCGATCGCGATGCCCTCCTACTCATCGGGGCCTGGAACTAGCCCCGACGGCTAGGTGTAGGTCGCGCGCTTAAGCGCCATCCATTTTCAGGGCTAGTTTATCCAGCAGGTAAGTTGTTACACACTCCTTAGCGTATTTCGACTTCCATGACCACCGTCCTGCTATCTTAATCGACCAATACCCTTTGTGGGATCTAGGTTAGCGAATAGTTTGGCACCGTAACCCGGATCCGGTTCATACCGCATCGCCAGTTTTGCTTACCAAAAATGGCCCACTTGGAGCTCTTGATTCCGTGGCGAGGCTCAACAAACCAGCCGTGCCGTCCTACCTATTTAAAGTTTGAGAATAGATCGAGGGTGTTGCGCCCCCGAGGCCGCTAATCATTGGTTTTACCCGATAGAACTCGCACGCAAGCTCCAGCTATCCTAAGGGAGACTTCTGAGGGAACCAACTACTAGACGGTTTGATTATTCTTTCGCCCCTACACCCAAGTCAGACGAACGATTTGCACTTCAGTATCGCTGCGGTCCTTCACCAGAGTTTTATCTGGCTTCGCCCCGCTCAGGCATAGTTCACCATTTTTCGGGTCCTGACAGGTATGCTCACACTCGAACCCTTATCAGAAGATCAAGGTCGGTCGGTGGTACACCCCTTGGGGGTATACCACCAATCAGCTTCCTTACACCTTACGGGTTTACTCGCCCGTTGACTTGCACACATGTCAGACTCCTTGGTCTATGTTTCAAGACGGGTCGAATGGGGAGCCCACAGGCCAGCGGCCGGAGCGTGCAGATACCGAAGTACGCCGGAGGCGCACAATGCCTGCCATAATTGAGCAGATGGCGTTCCACGAGCGTATCGAGAGCCCCAACTTTGGCTGCCGCCCAATCCATACTGGTCCACGCCCCGAGTCGATCGGCGGACCGGCTCATCGCCGGTCGACATCCAACCGGGGTGCATCACCGGCCCCCATTCGCTTCCCTCCCGATAATTTCAAGCTCTCTTTGACTCTCTCTTCAAAGTCCTTTTCATCTTTCCCTTGCGGTACTTATTCGCTATCGGTCTGTCGCCCGTATTTAGCCTTGGACGAAATTCACCGCCCGATTTAGGCTGCATTCCCAAACAACCTAACTCGTAGACAGTGCCTCATGGTGCGGCAGGGTCCTGGCACAATGGGGCTCTCACCTTCTCTGGCGCCCCCTTCCAGGGGACATGGGCCCGGTCCGCCGCTGAGGACGCTTCTCCAGACTATAATTCGGACGATAGAGCCGCCCGATTCTAAGGCTGGGCTGTTCTCGGTTCGCTTGCCATAACTAAGGAAATCCTTGTAAGTTTCTTTTCTTCTGCTTATTTATATGCTTAAACTCAGCGGGTCATCCCGCCTGACCTGGGGTCGCAGTTGGAGCGCCTAAGCGCGAAAGGGTCCTGGAGTCCGGACGCGCGATGGGCTATACCCGCAACAACAAAGAGAGTTAAGATACAACCATCACTTGCCGCGACGTCCGTCGACGTGGATTCGCATTTAGGCCAGCCGCGAGCTCGAAGTGTACGGGAGGCCAGTATCCGCCCCGCGACAACAACGCGCCCCGTGATTGATGCACGATACGAGGGGGCAACGCGATGCATGACGCCCAGGAAGATGTGGCCTCGGCCTAATGGCTTCGGGCGCAACTTGCGTTTAAAGACTCAATGGTTCACGGGATTTTGCAATTCACACCAAGTATCGTATTTCGCTACGTTCTTCATCGATGCGAGAGCCGAGATATCTATTGTCGAGAGTCATTTTTGTTTACAAAAGAAGCACAGGTACCCCCAACGTACTTCGCGGATGGGGTGCAAGGGGCAGGCAATCAATTTAACTATTCTTTGGTGCTTTCCGCGCCGGGGTTCGTTAGTCGCCCGATGCACGCGCTCGCATCGGGGATGAGCGGAAGGTGCTCGTGCGGAGTGCCGTAGAACCCCACCCGCGCGGACTCCCCAGTTGTTAAACACATTCGCGGGTCGTTCTGCTGTGCAGGTTTCGACAATGATCCTTCCACAGGTTCACCTACGAAAATCTTATTATGACTTCTCCTTTCTCTAAATGATAAGGTTCAATGGACTTCTTGCGACGTTGCGGGCAGTGAACTGCCCTCATCGCCGTGATCCAAACATTTCACCAGATCATTCAATTGGTAGGAG
Source organism: Capsicum annuum (assembly GCF_002878395.1). Classification (NCBI taxonomy): domain Eukaryota; kingdom Viridiplantae; phylum Streptophyta; class Magnoliopsida; order Solanales; family Solanaceae; genus Capsicum; species Capsicum annuum. Next base: position 8,054 of record NW_025887373.1, read on the forward strand.
CGACGGGCGGTGTGTACAAAGGGCAGGGACGTAGTCAACGGGAGCTGATGACTCACACTTATTAGGATTTCCTCGTTGAAGACCAACAATTGCAATGATCTATCCCCATCACGATGAAATTTCAAAGATTACCCGTTCCTATCTGCTAAGGCTATAAACTCGTTGAATACATCAGTGTAGCGCGCGTGCGGCCCAAAACATCTAAGGGCATCACAGAACTGTTATTGCCTCAAACTTCCGCGGCCTAAAAGGCCGTAGTCCCTCTAAGAAGCTGGCCGCGAAGGGATACCTCCGCATAACTAGTTAGTAGGCTGAGGTCTCGTTCGTTAACGGAATTAACCAGACAAATCGCACCACCAACTAAGAACGACCATGCACCACCACCCATAGAATCAAGAAAGAGCTCTCAGTATGTTAATCCTTACTATGTCTGGACCTGGTAAGTTTCCCCGTGTTGAATCAAATTAAGCTGCAGGCTCCACTCCTGGTGGTGCCCTTCCATCAATTCCTTTAAGTTTCAGCTTTGCGACCATACTCCCCCTGAAACCCAAAAACTTTGATTTCTCATAAGGTGCTGGCAGAGTCCTAAAAGCAACATCCGCCGATCCCTGGTCGGCATCGTTTATGGTTGAGACTAGGACGGTAGCTGATTGTCTTCGAGCCCCAAACTTTCGTTCTTGATTAATGAAAACATCCTTGGAAAATGCTTTCGCAGTTGTTCGTATTTCATAAATCCCATAATTTCTTCTTTGACTATGAAGTACGAATGCCCCCGACTGTCCCTGTTAATTATTACTCCAATCCCGAAGGCCAACCTAATAGGACCGAAATCCTATAATGTTATCCCATGCTAATGTATACAGAGCGTAGGCTTACTTTGAGCACTCTAATTTCTACAAAGTAATAGCGCCGAAGGTACGACCCGGCCAGTTAAGGCCAGGAGCGCATCGCCGACAGAAGGGACTAGAAGACCGGTGCACACCATGGGCGAACCGGCTGGCCAATCCCAAAGTCCAACTACGAGCTTTTTAATTGCAACAACTTAAATATACGCTATTGGAGATGTAATTACCGCGGCTTCTGGCACTAGACTTTCCCTCCAATGGATCCTTGTTAAGGGATTTAGATTGTACTCATTCCAATTACCAGACTCATTGAGCCCGATATTGTTATTTATTGTCACTATCTCTCCGTGTCAGGATTGGGTAATTTGTGCGCCTACTGCCTTCCTCGGATGTGGTAGCCGTTTCTCAGGCTCCCTCTCCGAAATCGAACCCTAATTCTCTATCACCCGTCACAACCATAGTAGGCCAATATCCTACCATCAAAACTAGATAGGGCAAAAATTTGAATGATGCATTGCCGGTACGATGGTCGTGCGATCCGTCGAGTTATCATGAATCATCGCAGTAACGGGCAGAGCCCGCGTCGAACTTTTATCAAATAAATGCATCCTTTCTAGAACTCGGGGTTTGTTGCACGTATTATCTCTAGAATTACTACGGTTATCCGAGTAGTAGATAACATCAAACAAACTATAACTGATTTAATGATCCATTCGCAGTTTCACAGTCTGAATTTGTTCATACTTACACATGCATGGCTTAATATTTGAGACAAGCATATGACTACTGGCAGGATCAACTAGGTAGCATTCCTCATCGACGCCGGCATCGCATGAGCCCAACCTACCCGTGAGGGCACAGACGGATTCAAGGCGAGCGCGACCGTCGTTTGTAAGGAGCATCGTACAGGGCAGATAGATGTCGATGAAGACCCCATGCCCACTGCGTCTACCGCATCTGAGAATCCCGACCATCGCTCATGGACCACGACATCGTACGATGAAGCGAGGAAGGCGTGGGACACGAGAGCGGCCTTTCGATTTACCTCGCGCACGAAATGCAAGGGGCGAAAGGCGATCGATAAAACTTGATAATGCCTGGGCATTAGGTATGCAGCACAGGAAACCGACTTCGAGCAAACCTAAATGGCGCTTGCCCCACGACTGAGATGGCAGGCGGGTCAGGATGTTGCTGCTCGAGCAGGGATCCAACCTAACCGCACATACCGAACACAACTCACGCGTCGTGCGTCCAAATACGCCGTCGATACACGCCCAGCACCGGCCCCAACGCTCAGCAATATATGTCGTGCGCTGCTGCCCATACAGACGTTGCAAGGCTGAAGCAAGTCCCGCTTGACACGATAGCCCGCCCCTTGGGGGAGCAGAGGAGATGAAGGAACGCCGAGGCTTATACACGGGCGCCGCCCACGCCGGCCACCGGCGCTCGCCATGGATTCATTAAGAAAATATTTTTTTTCAAATGTCATTTATTAAATTCAAAAACTAAGTAAAAATAAATCGAAAATAGAAAAAATATTTATAAAAATATAAAAACATTAGGAAAATATTTCCAGCGCATGAACTAATCTTAAACCAACAATCAAGTGTGTACGTATAACGTAACGGTATAAAATATTTAAATTTAAGGATATTAAATAAGAAATTGAAAAAGATATAAAAATAACGTGGGGACATTAGAAAAATCCCCCAGAATGCAACAAATAAGTAACAACCCCAAAATATGCATATTAGAATGAAGTAACCTTAAACCAACAATTGAGTGCATATCTGTACGAATAACGTAACGATAAAAAATATTTAAATTTAAGGATGATCGAACGTTGGTTTACGCTCTTTTGATTTTACCACGGTGGTGCCTTGGTGCCATGGTGCCACGGTGCCTTGGTGCCATGGTGCCACGGTGCCACGGTGCCTTTGCCCCACAGCGTCATGGTGCCTACGTACCATGGTGCCAAGGTGCGTTGTTGCCATGGCGCCACGGTGCCTTGGTAACATAGAGCCATGGAGCCATGGTGCCTTTGTGCCATGGTGCCACGGTGCCATGGGTCTACGGTACCCTCATGCCATGGTGCCACGGTGCCTTGCTGCCCGGTGCCATGGTGCCTTGGTGTACGGTGCCACGGTGCCTTGGTGTAGCCTCGCGCCACTGGCTTTTCAACCAAGCGCGATGACCAATTGTGTGAATCAACAGTTCCTCTCGTACTAGGTTGAATTACTATTGCGACACTGTCATCAATAGGGTAAAATTAACCTGTTTCACGATGGTCTAAACCCAGCTCATGTTCCCTATTGGTAGGTGAACAGTCCAACACTTGGTGAATTCTGCTTCACAATGATAGGAAGAGCCGACACCGAAGGATAAAAAAGCAACGTCGCTATGAACGCTTGGCTGCCACAAGCCATTTATCCCTGTGGTAATTTTTCTGACACCTCTAGCTTCGAATTCCGAAGGTCTAAAAGATTGTTAGGCCACGCTTTCATGGTTTGTATTCGTACTGGTAATCAGAATCAAACGAGCTTTTACCCATATGCTCCAGATGATATTTTTGTTCTCGTTGAGATTCATCTTAGGACACCAGCATTATCTTTTAACAGATGTGCCGCCCCAGCTAAACTCCCCACCTGATAATGTCTTCCGCCTGGATCGGCCCTCAGAGCAAGCCATAGGTACAAAAAGGGGGGCAGTGCCCCGCTTTCGATTCATGAAATAAGTAAAATAACGTTAAAAGTAGTGGTATTTCACTTTTGCCTTTCGGATCCCACTTATACTACACCTCTCAAGTCATTTCACAAAGTCAGAGTAGAGTCAAGCTCAGCAGGGTCTTTTTTCCCCGCTGATTCTGCCAAGCCCGTTCCCTTGGCTGTGGTTTCGCTGGATAGTAGATAGGGATAGTGAGAATCTCGTTAATCCATTTATGCGCGTCACTAATTAGATGACGAGACATTTGGCTACCTTAAGAGAGTTATAGTTACTCCCGCCATTTACCCACGCTTGGTTGAATTTCTTCACTTTGACATTCAGAGCACTGGGCAGAATCACAGTGCGTGAACATGCATTGGGACCATCGCAATGCTTTGTTTTAATTTAACAGTCGGATTCCCCTTGTCCGTACCAATTCTGAGTTGGCTGTTCGACGTGCGGGGAAGGCCCCCGAAGGAACCGTTCCCATTTCGTCCCCCAACCGGCATGCGGGGACCCACTCTCTCCGCGGGAGAAGATCGAGCAGTCCTCCAACAGCCGACGAGTTTGGGACTGGGACCCCCGTGCCCATCCCTCAGAGCCAATCCTTTTCCAGAAGTTATGGATCCATTTTACCGATTTCCCATGCCTACATTGTTTCATCGACCAGAGGTTGTTCACCTTGGAGACCTGATGCGGTTATGAGTACGACCCGGCGTGGACGGCATTCGGTCTTCTAGATTTTCAAGGGTCGTCGGTAACGCACCGGACACCACGCGACGTGCGGTACTCTTCCAGCCGCTAGACCCTACCTCCGGCTGAGCCGATTCCAGGGTGGGCAGGCTGTTAAACAAAAAAGATAACTCTTTCCGAGGCTCCAGCCGACATCTCCGAACTTTCTAACATTTTCGTCGACCGCCACGTCTCGATTCAGGAATTTTAACCCGATTCCTTTCAGAGTACGCGAGAAACGCGCTATCTGTCGGGGTTCCCCCGACCCTTACGATCGACTAACCCATGTGCAAGTGTCGTTCACATGAATATTTCCCCTCTTCGAGCTTCGAAGTTCTCATTTGAATATTTGCTACTACCACCAACATTTACATCGACGGCCGCCCCGCCAGAGCTCGCACCCAAGGTTTTGCAGCAACCGCCACGCGCTCCTACTCATTGGGGCCTGGAACTTGCCCCGACGGCTGGGTGTAGGTCACGCGCTTATACGCCATCCATTTTCAGGGCAAGTTTATCTGGCAGGTGAGTTGTTACACATTTCTTAGCGGATTTTGACTTCCATGACCACCGTCCTGCTATCTTAATCAACCAACACCCTTATGGGATCTAGGTTAGCGCGTAGTTTGGCACCGTAACCCAGATCCGGTTTATGCCGCATCGCCAGTTTTGCTTACCAAAAATGGCCCACTTGGAGCTCTTGATTCGGTGGTGCGGCTCAACAAAGCAGTCGTGTCGTCCTACCTATTTAAAGTTCTAGAATAGGTCGAGGGCGTTGTGCCCCCGAGGTCGCTAATCATTGGTTTTACCCGATAGAACTCGTACGTGAGCTCCAGCTATCCTGAGGGAAACTTCTAAGGGAACCAACTACTAGACCGTTTGATTGGTCTTTCACCCCTACACCCAAGTCAGACGAACGATTTGCACTTAAGTATCGCTACGGTCCTCCACCAGAGTTTCCTCTGGGTTCGCCCCGCTCAGGCATAGTTCACCATCTTTCGGGTCCCGACAGGTATGCTCACACTCGAACCCTTCTCAGAAGATCAAGGTCGGTCGATGGTGCACCCCTCGGGGGTATACCATAATCAGCTTCCTTATGCCTTACGGGTTTACTCACCCATTGACTCGCACACATGTCAGACTCTTTGGTCCATGTTTCAAGATGGTTCGGATGGGGAGCCCACAGGCCAGCGTCCGGAGCGTGCAGATGCCGAAGCACGCCGGAGGTGCGCAATGCCTGCCACAATCGAGGAGACGGTATTCCATGAGCGTATCGAGAGCCCTGGCTTTGGTCTCCCCCCCAATCCACGCTGGTCCACACCCCGAGTTGATCGGTGGACCGGCTCGTCGCCGTTTCACATCCTACAGGGGCGCATCGCCGGCCCGCATTCGCTTCCCTCCTGATAATTTCAATCACTCTTTGACTCTCTTTTCAAAGTCCTTTTCATCTTTCCCTCACGATACCTGTTCGCTATCGGTCTGTCACCCGTATTTAGCCATGGACGAAATTCACTGCCCGATTTGGGCTGCATTCCCAAACAACCCGACTCGTAGAGAGTGCCTCATGGTGCGATAGGGTCCTATCACAATGGGGCTCTCACCCTCTCTGGCGCCCCCTGCTAGGGGACTTGGGCCCAGTCCGCCGATAAGGACGCTTCTCCAGACTACAATTCGAACGACGGAGCTGCCCGATTCTAAGGCTGGGCTGCTCTCGGTTCGCTCCCCGTTATTAAGGGAATCCTTATAAGTTTTTTTTCCTCCGCTTATTGATTTGCTTAAACTCAGCGGGTAATCCCGCCTGACTTGGGGTCGCGGTTGGAGCGCCTAAGCGCGAAAGGGTCCTGGAGTCCGGACGTGCGACGGGCTATACCCGCGACAACAAAGAGAGTTAAGATACAACCATCACTTGCCGCGACATCTGTCGACGTGGACTCGCATTTAGGCCAGCCGCGAGCTCGAGGTGCACGGAAGTCCAGTATTCTCCCTGCGACAACAACGGGCCCCGTGATTGATGCGCGATGCGAGGGGCCAATGCGACCTGTTATTGCCTCAAACTTCCGCGGCCTAAAAGGCCGTAGTCCCTCTAAGAAGCTGGCCGCAAAGGGATACCTCCGCATAGCTAGTTAGTAGGCTGAGGTCTCGTTCGTTAACAGAATTAACCAGACAAATCGCTTCACCAACTAAGAACGGCCATGCACCCCCACCCATAGAATCAAGAAAGAGCTCTCAGTCTGTTAATCCTTACTATGTCTGGACCTGGTAAGTTTCCCCGTGTTGAGTCAAATTAAGCCACAGGCTCCACTCTTGGTGGTGCCCTTTCGTCAATTCCTTTAAGTTTCAGCCTTGCGACCATACTCTCTCGGAACCCAAAAACTTTGATTTCTCATAAGGTGTCGGCAGAGTCCTAAAAGCAACATCTGCCGATCCCTGGTCGGCATCGTTTATGGTTGAGACTAGGACGGTATCTGATCGTCTTTGAGCCCCCAACTTTCGTTATTGATTAATGAAAACATCCTTGGAAAATGCTTTCGCAGTTGTTCGTATTTCATAAATCCAATAATTTTTTCTCTGACTATGAAATACGAATGCCCCCGACTGTCCCTGTTAATTATTACTCCGATCCCGAAGGCCAACATAATAGGATCGAAATCCGATAATGTTATCCCATGCTAATGTATACAGAGCGTAGACTTGCTTTGAGCACTCTAATTTCTTCAAAGTAACAGTGCCGGAGGCACTACCCGTCCAGCTAAGGCCAGGAGCGCATCGCCGACAGAAGGGACGAGATGACCGGTGCACACCATAGGCAGACCGGCCGGCCAATCCCAAAGTTCAACTACAAGCTTTTTAACTGCAAAAACTTAAATATACGCTATTGGAGATGGAATTACTGCGGCTGCTGGCACCAGACTTTCCCTCTTATGGATCCTTGTTAAGGGATTTAGATTGTACTCATTCCAATTAACAGACTCATTGAGCCCGGTATTGTTATTTACTGTCACTACCTCCCCATGTCAGGATTGGGTAATTTGCGCGCCTGCTGCCTTCCTTAGATGTGGTAGCCGTTTCTTAGGCTCCCTCTCTGAAATCGAACCTTAATTCTCCGTCACCCGTCACCACCATAGTAGGCCACTATCCTACCATCAAAACTAGATAGGGCAAAAATTTGAATGATGCGTCACCGGTACGATGGCCGTGCGATCCGTCGAGTTATCATGAATCATCGCAGCAACAGGCAGAGACCGCGTCAAACTTTTATCCAATAAATGCATCCCTTCTAGAAGTCAGGGTTTGTTGCACATATTAGCTCTAGAATTACTACGGTTATCCAAGTAGTATATACCATCAAACAAACTATAACTGATTTAATGAGCCATTCACAGTTTCACAGTCTGAATTTATTCATACTTACACATGCATGGCTTAATCTTTGAGACAAGCATATGACTACTGGCAGGATCAACCAGGTAGCATTCCTCATCGATGCCGATGTCGCATTAGCCTGGCCTGCCCGTGAGGGCGCAGACGGATTCAAGGCGAGCGCGACCATTGTTTGTAAGGAGCATCGTACAAGGCAGATAGGAGTCGATGAAGTCCCCATGCCCACTGCGTCTACCGCATCCGAGAATCCCG
>NW_025887374.1:0-4789 GCF_002878395.1 Capsicum annuum
TTGGTTGATCCTGGATGAATGGAATACCTTGAACAATGTGCCTCTGTCATAATCTTATTTCTTAGCCCATCCACATCCGGCACACACAATTGTTTTTGGCACTGAAGTACTCCTTCTCATGTCAGCTCAAATACCTTGGTCACACCACTCTAAACATTCTCCTTAAGTTGAAATAAAATAGGATCTGCATATTGCTCCTCTTTCACTTCAGCTACTAATGAAGATTCCACAGCATTATGTACGATAAGCTCTTTATTCGTAGTTTCAAGAAGGCAAACTCCTAAACTGCGCTTATTGGTGAAGATCTTTAATCATCCCTTGCCTTTCTATAGGCGCCATCATAACCTTACGACTTAACGCATCAGCTACCACATTTGCTTTCCCTGGATGGTACAAGATATCAATATCGTAGTCCTTTAATAGTTTAAGCCATCTCCGCTGCCTTAAATTTAGATCCTTCTGATTAAAAATATATTGTAAGCTCTTATGGTCAATATATATATCAACATGAACCCCATATAAGTAGTGGCGCCATATCTTTAAAGCAAAAATAACTGCTGCCAGCTCAAGATCGTGTGTAGGATAATTTTTTTCATATGGACGCAATTGTCTAGAAGCATATGCTATTACCTTACCATACTGCATCAATACACATTCTAAACCAATTCTAGAAGCATCACAATACACTGTATACCCTTTGGTGCCTTCTGGAAGTACCAACACGGGTGTAGAAATCAACTTGTTCTTTAAATCTTGAAAACTCTTCTCACAGGCATCATTCCATTGGAATTTGGATGCTTTATGGGTTAGCTTGGTTAAGGGTGCTTTAATGGAATAACAGCCTTTAACAAACCTTCTATAATAATCGGCCAACCCGAGAAAACTATGAATCTCCGTAGGCGTTGCTGGCCTTGGCCAATTTTTCACAACTTCTATCTTTTGAGCATCAACCTTTATCCCTTTACTAGATACAATATGACCCAAAAATGCCACCGACTTTAACCAAAACTCACATTTAGAGAACTTTGCATAAAGCTTACAATCACGAAGAGTCTGCAATACCTGTCATAAGTGATTGACATGGTCCTCTTCTAATCTAGAATAAACTAGAATATCATCTATAAAAATTATCACAAATACATCCAGGAATGGCTTAAACACCCTATTCATCAAATCCATAAAAGTTGCGGGTGCATTTGTTAGCCCAAATTACATAACTAGAAACTCATAATGACCATACCATGTTCGGAAAGCTGTCTTGGGTATATCCTTCTCTTTGAACCTCACTTGGTGGTAACCTGACCTCAAATCAATCTTAGAAAAGCACTTGGCTCCCTGTAACTGATCAAATAAATCATTAATTCTTGGGAGAGGATATTTATTCTTAATAGTCACCTTATTCAATTGCCGATAATCAATACACATCCTCAGCGATCCATCTTTTTTGCGCACAAATAATACTGGTGCTCCCCAGGGGGACATACTAGGCCTTTTGAATCCCTTCTCTAGCAAATCTTTCAATTGCTCTTTCAATTCTCGTAATTTTGCTGGGGCCATTCTATATGGAGGAATGGAGATTGGTTGGGTGCCTGGTATTACATCAATACCAAACTCTACTTCTCGTTCAGGAGGCAAACCTAGAAGATCTTCAGGAAATACATCAGAAAATTTATTTACCACCGGAACAACGTGAAGAGTTGGTTGCTCCGCTTCTGTATCCCTTACTCTAACTAAATGATATATGTATCCCTTGGAAATCATTCTTTCTACCTTAAAATAAGAAATAAATCTACCTCTTGACGCACCAATTTTACCTTTCCATTCAAGGACTGGTTCATTTGGAAAATGGAAATATACCTTTTTCGTGCAGCAATCAATTGTGGCATAACAAGACGCCAACCAGTCCATACCTATTATAACATCAAAATCTACCATTTCTAACTCCACAAGATCAGCCATCCTATCACGACCACAAATAATTACTATGCAGTTTCGGTAAACCCTTCTAGCTATAATAAATTCCCTAACCGGTGTGGACACTTCAAATGGCTTAACTAACAGTTCAGGTATTCTTTCAAACTTTTCAGCAACCAATGGAGTAACATAAGATAATGTAGAATCGGGATCAATTAAGGTATATACATCGAATGAAAAGATAGACAACGTACTCGTAATCACATCTGGGGAAGCCTCTAAATTCTATCAATCCGCTAGAGCATACATATGATTTTGAGCCCCTCTAGAACTCATAGATCCTCTATGACCTCTAATATGACCCATTGGTTATGCACCCCTTCCTGAATAAGGCATCGATGATGATGCAACAAATGACCCCGTAGGTTGTGCCATACCCCCTATGCCCTTTGTGGGCATTCTCTCATCATATGCATTGACATACCGCACTAAAAGAAAACTTTGGTCCCCAGCCAACATGTGCCCAAATGATACCTTCCACATTTATTGCATGGCTCTCAAGGAGGTCTCGATTGGCTCATATTTCCTTGCCCTTGGTACCCTACTGTCCGTGAACTCTGACTCTCACTTCTGTGCCCAAATTGATTTTCTCTGGACCCTTGGAACTGTGGTGGGGCACTAGCAGCAGAATAAGAAGATAATGGCCTAGGTGGTCTAGCAGAAAATTGTGGTCTGAACCCTCCTTGGGATGCCATGAACTGCCCTGTAGATCTGGCCCTCTTGGAATATCCTCTTTCTAATTCTTGTGTTTTTCTCCTCTGCCTCTGATCTTCCATTTTCTGTGCAAAAGCTTGGATCCACTCTATGTCCATATCTTTGTTCAAAGAGGCAATAGTATAATCTCTAACCAGATATGGATCCAGCCTATCTACATATTGATGAACTCTATCATCCATAGTAGCTACAATATTAGGAGCATATCTCGACAAGGAATTAAATCAGAGACTATACTCCCTCATGCTCATATTCCCCTAACGAGATTTAAAAAATGATCTACATGAGCCTGACGAATATCAAATGGAAGATAATGATCAAGAAATGCCTCTTTGAACTCCTTCCAAGTAGCTGGGGGTGCATCAATACCCCTAAATCATTTTCAGTCCTCATACCAATATATAGCCTCCTCTTTGAATCTATACGCTGCTAACTCCACCGTCTTTCTACCCGTTACATGCATAACATCTAAGGCCCTTTGAATTTGATCAATAAAGTCTTATGGGTCTTTATTAAGATCTAATCCAGTAAAAGTGGGAGGATCCATCTTAAGAAAATCCTGTGTTCAAAGGCTATCTGCCTTATCTGTACCACTAGGACCCGTGGTAGGAATGGCTTGCCCTTGAGCTTGCCCAGCAACTATACGAGTCAAAAGTTGCACAGCATTTCTAAGATCTTGATCAGCAGCATTAATAGGTGGCTCTAGGAATATAGTTCTCCTCCCATTTATTTCTTCTGGAGTGGAAGAAGTTTCTGATGCATGCTCAGCTGGAGCCTTACTTTGATTAGCTAGTATAGTGGGTGACTTACTAGTCCCCTCTTCGGCAGCCACATCTACTTGTTTGCCGGTATTCTTGCATTTGATAACCGGTATCATTACTATAATCAGAGAAATAAATGGATTCAGTGGTCAACTATGACTTCATATACAATATAGGCTCTATCACACGATATAAGACATGAAGAAAAGAAACAATTCCTAAATGTCCATAGCCTTCTATTTATAGATGCGGTGCATGACACACCGATAAACAAGACTCTACGTAGACACGACTTTGTAGACTCACTAGGACAAACTTCTCTGATACCACTTTTTTCACGCCTCAAATTCTATTGGGGCGGATAGGCCCGGGCGAACCAGCTCATAACCTTATACTTTCCATGCATACCTCTATGACAACCTAAAATTTGGACAGTATCATGTCGCATATAAAAGGAAATAATCACCTGTATAAGCTCGAGCACACATATATATATATGTATATACAATACTTGGCCGTGGAGCCATCACGTCTATTAACAAAACACCAACTTGACTGTACATTAGGTCTACAAAGCCTCTAGACAATACACAGAGTTTAACTAAGGTCAGGATACACCCCGCCATATAACTAACTTCTATACCCAAAAGTGACTGGATATGACACAGAAAGCCCTGAAGCAAACTGGAGCTCACCAAAAGTAGCTGGATATCCTGGCTCCTACTTGTGCAGGGTATGAGCTAAGGTACCTGTGCCTGCAGCATGAAATGCAGGTCCCCCATGGGGGATGTCAGTATGAAATATGTACTGAGTATGTAAAGCTGTACATAATCACATATGATATAGGAGCTCAATAGAAATCAGAAACAAGTGAATAAATCGTAATAGGAGTGGACCACACTTACTAGAACTTGTGACAACCTGTACATTGTATTTATTCAATCACTTTACCTTCGTTCTTATCATCTTTGTAATCATTACTGTACTGTATTGTGACCATTGGGCTACCTCCAGTACATATCAACTAGGATCGACCCATAATAGGCTTATGCCCCTGGAATACAACCAATAAACACATAAATAGGGATCGACCCATGATAGGCTTATGCCCCTGGGATACCACCCAATAAGAGAGAACTTCTATTACTTAGTTTAATTAATCTTTGAGATTGTTATTTCGGTCGCCACTGCATTTTTAATACTTTGAAATAATAATACATCAATAAGAGACATATAAAGAGACCATCAATGCAATAAAAATGAAGTAAGAGCTCATTGGTACATCAATAAAGCGTTTTGGAGTCATCAATGCCATAACAATAAAGTAGAAACTTATTGGT
>NW_025887374.1:7789-11527 GCF_002878395.1 Capsicum annuum
TCTATTTTGATAGGCTGAAGTAAAACGAGTATAACTCTTTACTCAGATGTTGGATTTGGATGAAACCAATTTCATTGGAAACAAGACTCAAAGATCATTCTTTTTATAGGTTGTATCGCTCCCATTTCACTATATTAAGGGAGTTATGATCGTTCAAAGTTGACTCAAAAATTTGGCTGGCCTCAGTAGTTTGTGTGTAGGAAATTTTCCTGGACATTTACTATTCCCAAATATCCCGGCCACCGTTTTATAGTTTTGAATGTACTTGATTATATCTGAAGTCTATCCATTTTTGGAAATCTTTATATCGTTGGAAAGCTTATTCAATAACCTTCGCATGGAACCATCGACGGGCAAATTCCGGTATAAATAAAATAATAAAAAAAATTAATTCCACATAAATAAGACCAATACACGTACTTAAATATGCCAATACACGTACTTGAATACGGGGTGTTACACATGTGACCTTTCTTGTGATCACTTCTTAAGTTAGCAAATTAGAAATTCCTTATCTTGAGTTGTTGATTTTCAGGTGGTGGTCTTTCCTTTGACCTTGGTTTTGGGATTAGAATATTTTTTCTTTGATGATGTAATTCTTGGGTGGATTCAGGAAATCCCCATTCCATAGTCTGTTTGGTCTAATGAGGCGTGGTGGAGTGTTTCTCCTTGATAATATGTGCCTATGACTACTCTTTGCTGAGATGGAGTATTATACTAGTTAGCTTCGTCTTAAGTTGCATTTCTTTGAGTTACTAGAATTTTTTTCTTTGCTTGTATGGTTTTCAGCATTGGGGAGTTATTTTTGAGTATATTTTGATAGGTCATGCCCTCCGGCAGATATGGGGTGGGTTATTTGCGTTTTCAGCTGACGATTTACCTTTTGCATAAATCTGTACTGTGGCTTGGTATGATTTATCTTGAATATGTTAGATTTAGATACTAAAGTCGATTTGAATAGTTGGTAATGATATAGGCTTATTGGTTCAGTTTTGACTTGACATTTTGGAATAACGATTTGGAAGTTGTGATAAACTTAGAGTATGAATGCATACCCATCCTCACGTTTGGTTTGGGTAGTTAAAATCAAGCGATGCAGCCTCAGTATTGATATTGTAGCTTGGTGTTATAGAACTTCCATGCAGCTTTTGTTTTGGACTTATCTCATTTTAGATATTATTTATAAGCTGGTTGAGCCTACTCCGTGGTTGCCTATTTGGTCTTCTTGAATTTTGATGGAGTATAGTTAATAAGGGCTCAGATGATAGCCCATGGACCTGGTATTGGTTCTTTTTGGTTACCATCGAGTTTTCATTTTTCCTTTGGGAATTTTGGATGATATACTCAGTGGGAGTAATATACTCGAGTTGGATTCAGTAAGGCTTCATTCTTGGTTGATAGGACATCCTTGAGCGAAATATTCAGTGAAATGTAGTTATACCTTAGACATCAGAATTTCAGTTTGATTTTCATCCGAACTGGTTGCATTATTGGCATGGATTGCATTCCTTAATTATCTCTATTTGTGTACCCAAATAGTCTCTTATGAGCTTATTCTCATGTTTTCCATTTAGACTTTCAGCGGGTCAGTTTCAGTTCTTGAGTCCTATGTGGTGAGATTGCACGGATAGGACTCAGGTGATTTTTCTCCTAGTTTAGAGTAAATAGTATGTCCAGAATGGTAAGAGAAAGTTATATTTAGATTTAGAGTCGGTGGCATGACTCATGTCTTGGGTTATTTTTGGCTTAGTTAAGCCTTGGATTGATTTGTGTGGATTTAGAGATGGTATCAGCTTGTTGCAGTTCAGATATGTGTGCATCATCCTTCTTGGTTCAATTGAAGGCCAGTTAGTGGTTGAAGTTGAGTTTTGATTATTTGGGAGTAAACTGAGGGTGTTGATTCAAAAAGGGATATCGTGGCAAAATCCCGTTGAAGAATTTTCTCTTAGCTGAGGTTATCTAGGAAGTCATGCTTAGAGCATGTAGGCCTAGTACCTCATCCCTTCAAGCTTTTGATATTCTTTCTATTCGTTAACTTTTGGGGATGAAAGTCCTTTTAGTAGTGGATATTGTAAGGACCCTTCTGGTTATTTTTATATTTCTGCTTATCTTTGCCATTTGAGCTTCTCCATAGCTCTGCCTAAAGTCATTTATGACTTCCTGGGACTGACGGTTTGCTTATCGGGCAGTTCATTTGGTTTTTAGACTCAATTCCCTATTTTAAAGTTTTCGTTAGTTTCAAAAGGCCATCGAGCGAAAACTTCAGTGAAATGATCTCGGATGTAAATTTTGACTATGCCAGTAGATCCGAAATATCTATTCTAGTCTAGGTAGACCTTTGGTTTGGGTTCCAATGCACCCGAGCTCATTTCGACCCATTGGTCGGAAAGTTAAAAAATTAAAATATGGGTGTGGGACCCATATGTGGTCAAAACAACTTTGGATTGAAAAATTTGCCTTTTCCATCACGTTCGTAACATTTGTTTTAGGCTAGGAAGACCCTTGGTTTAGGTCCCAATGCTTTCGATCTTATTTTGGACTATTGAGTAGATTTTATGGAAAAGGAAACTATAGGTGTGGGCCCCACTTATTTCACAAAAGATCTTGGATGAAAGTTTTGATGATTCCAATGGATTTGAAATGTGGTTTATACTCAAATTTCACTATTGGACATGTTATTTGGGTTCCGAATAAGTTTCAAGAGTCAAAAATAAGTTTTTGACTTTGCTGTCATGAGGATACCACATCGCTTCACCGAAAGGGTCTATAAACAGACCCCAAGGTCGTGAATTTGAGCATTTTTCCTTCATCTTTGAGAGCCTAAAGCCCTAAATGGGCATGATAACTCAGAATTGAATTTTGTGGGTGTCTAGGGAGCTTGGTAAACATTTTTTTTATCATTATTATCATCCAGATTAAGGTAAGATTTCATCACTTATTGGTGCATTTCTTAATTCTTGACCCAAAACCCCAATTTAGCTCAGGGCATGATTTAGCCTAAAATTTAGTTTGTATGCACCCATTAATTGACGGTTATGATTCCTTGGTGATGTATGAGCATTGGGTTGACCTCGAAAACTCGATTTTTGTACATGGGACCCACTTAGGTTTTTGGTATCGTTTTTGGACCCAAAGCACAACAGTGCAATGTGGGTATCATTAGACTCGTATTGATGAGTAGCTTATATTTTTGATAGCATTATGGAATTTTGGTGATTGTGAAGTGAAGACGAGCATGTGGTGCATGATGTTAGGTTTTTAACATGGCTCGAACCCCGGCGATGTCGTATGGGCACCCCAAGCTCACATGAACCGGAGGTCGCCCTAATAACCTTACCCAACACCTCATCACACAATAGGAGTCAAAGGGACTCCAGCTTGTTGACAACCAATTTTGGCTCGCTCTGTTTCTTTTAATTATTTTTCGGTGCTCTTCGACCCTAAATAAGTTTTCAAAATAAATTCATATTTTTTTCTATTTTCTTTAAATTTTGAAAATAATATAATAATAATAATAAAAAAATCTAATATATTTTTCTATCATATTATAAAATATTTTAATTAAATATTTTAACATCAAAATCACAAAGAAAATCTTTTGGTAATCGCATTCACATTCTTTCTATTACTTTTTAGTCGATATTGTGACCATATATATGTATATTTTTATTTTAAAAAATATATATTTTATATTTTATTATATTTATGTTTTTACATAATCTATCTATCTATCTATCT
>NW_025887374.1:14527-16007 GCF_002878395.1 Capsicum annuum
TATTTTTCTATCATATTATAAAATATTTTAATTAAATATTTTAACATCAAAATCACAAAGAAAATCTTTTGGTAATCGCATTCACATTCTTTCTATTACTTTTTAGTCGATATTGTGACCATATATATGTATATTTTTATTTTAAAAAATATATATTTTATATTTTATTATATTTATGTTTTTACATAATCTATCTATCTATCTATCTATCTATCTATCTATCTGTCTGTCTGTCTCTCTGTCTATTTGTCTGTCTGTCTGTCCGTCCGTCTGTCTCTGTCTTTCTGTCTGTCCGTCCGTCCGTCTGTCCGTCCGTCCATTCGTCCGTCTGTCCGTCCCTCCGTTCGTCCGTCCATCCATCCATCCATCCATCCATCCATCCATCCATCCATCCATCCATTTTTGGATAATATTAAATCGCAAAAAGATATTAAATTGGATTCTTATACAAATTGTGTCTGTAATTTATATACGTTAAACTAAAAATAATTTTAGGATAGTAGGAAACATTGATGAAATTAATTTTGTAGAAAAAGAGTATTCGGGCCAACAATAATCCAATTTCATTTTTTATTTCACCTGAACCTAACTCTTTATTTATAAATTTCAGCCAAGAGGCCCAAAATTGACCGAAAACTCAGTGCAATATCCATGTCTACTTCATCGACCCACCACACTTGTATCCACCAATCATACACAGTAACAGCGTAAAAAAATATCAATTCTCACACTTCGACCAAATTAATTTGATTCGCTGATTTAATCCAGTCCAAGAATTCCAGATTTTTAGTTGTTTATATATATATATATATATATATATATATATATATATATATATATATAGAGAGAGAGAGAGAGAGAGAGAGAGAGAGAGAGAAAATTTATTTAAATAATAAAGATGAATACAATAATTAAATTCAACATCTTTTGAATATGTAAAGATGGTGAATTTATTTAATTAAACCTAACATTTACCGAAAAAATTCTCAAATAAGGGATATCAAAGCAATACAATTAAACTTAACTTTTACCTAAAAAAATTCTTCAAAGTCGACCAACATTTATTTACCACTTGTAAACTACAACAAAACAATACGACAAAAGTGATATCAAAATAATATAATTAAATTTAAACTTTACACACAAAAATTCCTCAAAGCCGATCAATATTCATCTACAACCTGTAAACTATCACAAAATAATAAACTAATAGAGATATTAAAACAGTACAATTAAACCTAATCTTTACCTAAATTTTTTTTTTCAAAGCTGACCAACATTCATATACCATTTGTAAATAAAATAAAACAATACGATAATAAAGACATCAAAATATTATAATTAAACCTAATATTTATATAAGAAATCCCTCAAAGTCAACCGGCATTCATCTATGATCTATAAACTACAACAAAACAATAGTGATCACAGAGTTTCGATTTTGATGAAAATAATTCTTGTTTAAGTGAAAATTTTGACT
>NW_025887374.1:16107-22852 GCF_002878395.1 Capsicum annuum
AAAAATAATGAAGAAGTTGAGGGTTAAAAAATTAAGTATCCACTAAATAAATTGAAGAGCATCAATCATATTCTCCCAATAAGTAAATTGATTTCTTCTCTAATATATTTTTTCAATAAGTAAATTGATTTCTTCTCTAGTTTAACATGTATCTCAATATTTATAAAAGTATTTTCTCAATAGAGTAATATTATCAATGTTTTCCCTGATACTGTCCAAAAAAATGATTTAGGGTCAATCTCTAAAGGCACGTCATCATTATTGATAATGACAAAATAGAATTTCCGTAATCATAAATCTAACCTATTCTATATATAGAATAATGAAACTTTCCCACATATATATATATATATATAAATATATATTATAATTTATTTTATTTTTATTTCAAATTCAGATTGTTCCAATCAAATTTGAACGGATAAAAAAATAATCGCTTTCAATTAGCTTTTTCCTTTATATTTACACATATATATAAAATTTCTTATTTATTTATATTAAAATATGAATCGTTCGATTAAACGATGGAACGTCCCGTATTTGAGTCAACAAATTGATACAAGTACATCAAATATTTTTTATTTGCCAAAAATTCAGTCACGCGTGGCTCCCCGTTTTCCAAAAAAGCAGCGTACAGTCTCTTATCTTCCTTTCCCAAAATAGTCTGCCCTTTTCTCTCACTTCTCCTCCTCTCTCCTCCACCATCACCAAAACCAGAAAGCCCTGACCACCATAGCTGGCCGTCGCTGCCACCACCGCTGTCCCCTAGCTTGTGAGATTCCTCCCAAATTCATCATGCATCACCCTGTGAAACACAAAACCAGAAAAAGAAAGCCCCAAATTCGTGCAAATAACGGGATTCAAAAATTTGAAACAGTCCCAAAGTAGTGAATAGGGGAGAAATCAGTCCGAATCAGCCATGAATGACCCTAAAAATTAAAGATTTGGAATTCAAATCTTTCTTTCACGCATGTTTTCTCAAATTATTATTTTAAATTCGGACTTTGAAGTCTGGATTTCGGCTTAAATAGACAAATATCCATCTCCGTGAGGAAAGGTTCAAGATCCAGTGATAAAAGCAAAAAGTTAGATTAAATTGAGAAGCAGCAGTGTAGAGGTTTTTGGAAATAAAAAAACTTGAAATTGGGGCTAAATTTTGAAGAAAAATAGAAAAAAAAAAAATCAGAGGGAATGTGAAAAACGAGTGAAAAGAAAAAGGGGAGAGAAAGAGGGGTTTCAAAGCTAGTAACTTTCTTTTCTGTTCCTAATCGAGTTTCTGGAGTCCGAGTTTAGCCATCGAATCTTGACGTGAACGCCCCTGCTTTGTTTCATCCAAAAAGGTGCAGACCCGCCTCTTTCGCTTCACTTTTATTTTCCTCGTACATTCTGATTCTATGAATGCAGGATCCGTTCTAATTGCAAATTGGTATTGTCGTTGCCATTTTGGTGTTACGGATGAGAGTTCAATTACTTTTCTTAGTTATTTGGTGTGTTTTTTTAAGTCTGTTTGTATGTCAATATATGGTCCAAGCTTGGTTATGGAATTTTTATTTGTCACCAAATCAAATCTGTGAGTATGCTTTATTTGCACTCATTCAAACGAAATTAAGTTCGAATTGCTGTTATTTCATTTTGTTAGTCTCGATGTGAAGGATTTAAAGATTGTTTGAATCAGTCCGATATGGTCGTCTTCAAAGTTGTTTGATTAGGGGTATTTGCTCAGGGGTGTAGTCACTAGACACACATTTTTTTCGAAAAATACCTTTCTTCCCAAAAAATGCATTTTTTCTTATCTATAAAAGCGTCTAATTACATATTCCTCGGCAAAAGTTCTCATTGGTTAGTTGCCCAAAGTTGTTTCCTGGTAATTGTGGAATATACGCGGTCTTTTAATTCTTTTCAATTTTGAGACTCACGATTTGCAAATTGCGAAAGTGTCGAGCTTAATTTATATCGGAAGGTTGTTTGTAGTCAGTTAAAGCCATGCATATTCGTCTGTCCATGTACTTTCAAGATTTTAGTTGGCTTGAGCATTTTACTATATGTCATATTTGTTGATTTTGTTTATCTTACCGTTAAGGACTTGTTCTTCTAAATGCAAGTTTATATTCTGAATATGGTTTACTCTCTCTCTCCTCCAATTTACTTTTAAGAATCTTAAACAAAGAATGGTTAGATTTGATATGTTTGTTATTTGAAATAAATTTGACAAAACGTGACACAAAGTAGGACAAAAGGGGTATTAGGTAATATACAGAGTTGATGTAAATAATCTTGTATATCATGACATGTAAATAATTTTATATATTATGTCACGTAATAATTTTATATATCATGTCTTGTAAATAATTTTATATATCATTTGATGTAAATAATCTTGTATATCATGCCATGTAAATAATTTTATAGATTATGTCATGTAAATAATTTTA
The DNA here is from genome assembly GCF_002878395.1 of Capsicum annuum. NCBI lineage: Eukaryota > Viridiplantae > Streptophyta > Magnoliopsida > Solanales > Solanaceae > Capsicum > Capsicum annuum. The sequence continues at coordinate 18,540 of NW_025887374.1, forward strand.
TATATCATGCCATGTAAATAATTTTATATACCATGCCAAGTTTACCTATATATATATATATAAATTTCACATTTTTAGTAATAGAGTATTGTTATTTTAATAAATTATAAGTGTATGTTGAATGTGAATGTTTCCAACATAATTTAATTCATGAAAAATAAACTTCAACCACAAATAAAAATATGAAGAAACAACAGTTTTATTGATAAATGATGGGGGTACAAATCTGTTCCTCCCTTGATTCTCTCTCTTGATTTTCTCCGTAATTCGAGGGCCGTCAGTAGCACATTTCTCGAATGTATGAAGATTTGGATATGAATTTCTCCGTAATTTGAGGGCCGTTAGTGGTGTATTTCTCGAACGTAGGAACATTTGAATTTGATCTCCATGAAAAGAGGGTTTGTCTTCTTGATGTATTTGATTATCAAGAAGAGAGGGTTTTGATCTTTATAAATATCCATGAATTTTTTGATGTATTTGATTATCAAGAAGAGAGGGTTTTGATCTTTATGAATATGAGACTTTTCAGATCTTTGATCTCTTTGTGAATATTTCGTGAATTTGTGGGATACTGGAGATGCCTCTTTAAAGGGATATTCGCCCCCTTTATAAGGCATAATTTAGGGTTTAGGTTGAGTAGTCATCAAGTTAAATTTAGGGTAAAATAACCCCAAAAACTCTAATTAAAATTAAACTTTTTTTGTAGAGTTCATAAAATTTCAATCTGAAAATAAGGCATTATGAGGATTTTGAATTATACTATAGATTACAAGTTTCTCCAGTGGGTCTAAGTCATGTGCCCCATTCCTTATAAAGCCTTAGTTTGGTACGTTGGCAAGATTCACATTCATTTGTTAAAATATTTGGCTGCCGGTCTATAAGCATGCACTCATTAGCTCGTTAGGCTAGAAGTCCATTATGTTCAAATCTAAGTTTGCTTTATATTTTCTTATGCCTTGCCTAATCTCACCACTTTGTGAAGAATTGGGTTTACTTGGTCATGGATTGCACTATTTTGGTCACGTATCTCATTCAAGATTGATTTACTAATTCTTATTCTTTTGTTTTTTACATGTGAACCTGGGAGTTGGAGTTCCGCAACAAAACTCATTTTTGACCCAAGCATCGGATCGAATATCACTGGGATCGCAGAGCCTCAGAGTCCCGTAAATTAGGAGCCAAAACTCCTAAATGGAGTCTAATATTCCTTTTCATCTTTAGATTTAATTTACATTCGTCATTTTGATTTTTCTTTACAACTAGCTCTCGTTGTCAACTTTGTTTAAGATAGTTTTATTTGATTGTTGAATTGTGTTGCTATATTACTTGTTGATCCTCTTGCGTAGTTTTAACATCTTGATTTTTGCAAATATCACATGGTTATTACTAGATAAAAAATATATTTTATCATGCTTGGCTAATGCTTTGAAAAACTCATCACCAATTTTTAAGTGAGATTAGCATAGCAACCTTCATGTTTTTCTTTAGAAATATAACAAATAAATAAATAAAAATAATAAATAAAAATGAAATTTCAACGTTTACATAGTTGGGAAATAAGTCGCTAAAATTTAGATTTACCAAAAGAATCCACCCACCAATTTTAACTTGTTTTCAATAAATAATTCAAATGTTCTATGTTATATTTTCAACGCTATTCGAGTTTTCAGATTTCAAAGGATAAGAAATGCTAGGTATATATGTTTATCCGCTACCACATACAAGGTATATTATTTCCGATACAACCATAGTAATTATTTTCATCATTATTATTGTCCATTATTATCCCCAACGTCACTATTATTACCATTATTATTTATAACAAAATATTTGCTACTATTTCAATTGTCATCACCACCACCACCACCACCACCACCACCACCACTTAGGAAAAAATCCTACTCTAGAAATAGGTCATATTGCATACATCTTAGGCGGAACGGTCCAAGGCATCATTTCCGCAGTTAGGAAGCCACCCGTCGTGTCAACAGGTTCTTCATGAACCCAATGACGCTAAATGTGTGAAAATGACTAATTGATCCAAATGTTAAGACCGTAATAGATTCAGGACATTAAGCTTACCCTGCCTTTTCTTTGCACAGATGAAAATCAACCAGAATCTGGCCAACATCCACATGATGATCAATGTTCCACAGGTCCTGAGACATTGCTGGGGGAACATCCGAGTGGCTCACAAGGAGGAAGTGTTGGAACATTTGGGGTCATTGACTGATCTAATGAAGCTAAGGACGGACGAGATACTCATCCAATTGCTGGTCAAATTATGGGATCCAACCACAGTCACTCTCAGGTTCACAGACTTCGAGATTACACCTACCTTAGAAGAAATCAGTCAGATGGCTAACTTTCCATTGACGGGGCGATCAACTTTGCCCCCCCTACTAGTTCAGGGAGCACTTTGCTTCGCTTGATAGAATTGAGAGTTGGCACAGGCTTGAGGATGGTTAAGGCAGGTTGGGTAAGCTTAGGATATCTTTTTGAGAGGTTTGGTCAGAGGGAAAGCTGTGACCTGTTTCAGAGGGAATTCTTCTTTTCCAGGATTGACTGAGAGAGACATAGAGCCATTGTTTTCATGGTGGCATTCCTGGGTATTATGGTATTCCCAATGAGAGGAAACCAGATAAATATTCACTTGCTTGCTATGGTTATATTCATGTGCAGGGACCAGTCAGAGTAACGATAGTACCAATGATTTTGGCAGAAGTCTTCCAATCGTTTTCTGCATGCTCTTGAGCGTACGATTTCTTCAGGGTTGCAATTGATACGAGAATGACAACGAAAACACGAAACACACTCCAAATCAGTCCATAATCTTAAGGATCCGAGGACCAAGATGGAGACCACTCTCGGATTCGCTATCGATAAGAAGAATACAAGAGACAATGGTGTATATAACACCAAAACAGCTACAAAACGTGAGAAACAAGATGAATAACAATAACACAAGTTTCGGATTCAATAAAGGATCCAAAATAGTCCACTACACAAGATGACAACAACAAAAGTAAAGGATAGATAGTGAGACCAAGATTATTACAAGATTAAGAACTAAAGAGTGTATTAAACTCAAAATTCCCTAATGAATGTAATAATCAAAACCACACTCTTATGGTGACCGCTAAGGGAACCAACTCACCTCAAAATCCACCGTTTCCAAGCAAAGATCAATACTAGTTTTTTCAAGCCCTAACTAAGACTAAGTGTTCTACTCTCAACAGAGAGAATTTTTAATATTTCAATCTTTTATCTTTCATAAACTAAAAGAGAAGACTTAAAATCACCTATTTATAGTTTATTACAAAAAAAGATAAAAAGACCACTTTTCCCTTAATGAGAGGGGCAACCATGGTGTGTAAATACACCATGTGTAGTGTCCAAAATACCCTTATTACATCCAAGCAACCTTCTACACATGGGATTTCTTTAAATCATGCTCAAAACGGGCCTTCGTTGCATATCTTTGTGCTCTCGGGGTGACCAAGTCTAGAGCCTTTAGGTGTTGGCCTCCAAAGATGCTATCAAAATCTAATGTGTCCATTTAACTTGTATCATCTTCCCCTCCTTAAAAAGGGTTCGGCCTCGAATCCATACCTTGCAAAACAAGAGAAAGGACAAATAAGCAAAACTTCCTCATGGCATTAGGGTCAGAGTTAGCACAATAATAAACATCATCATGCCAAGGCAGGACATACTTGAAATATAACCATGAATCCGTTGTGTTAGTCATGAAAAGCTTAGCAAAAACATCACAAAAGTATGGTTATGGCAAGTATCAAAAGATAAAGAAACTACAAAGGACTCAATGATATCCCGAAGAACCAAAGGTAATGCTTCCCGTAACTTAGGGACCATAAAGCATAATTATTTCATTACCTCTTCAAATGACCTCATTAAAAGTGGTGCCACAACACACATAGCATAGTCATTAGAATAAGTGGACTAACCAGCAAGTTTTTTACCCCTACATATTATAAATCTAAAACTAGCATAGATGTCATCATAGGCAAAGAGGTAGTATAGGAAAGAACCAAGTGCAAAGGTATACATGGGTGGAGACAAGGCATTTAAGCACATACCCATTCTTTTCCCAAAAAAAAAAATAGGCAACTTGGCATCCTCAAGTCGGTATTCATGCAATGTAAGCACAAGTGTGTCAAGCAACGATGCACATTTAGAAACATTACCCCAAGGAGTCAATGACACCTTTGCCCTCGGGTTTTCAAGAAGAGCTACACATTCCTTACACTTAAGAGTACTCTCATCTTTCAAAAAGAGATTTCCATCTTTAGGAG
>NW_025887374.1:22952-39692 GCF_002878395.1 Capsicum annuum
ATAGGCAAAGAGGTAGTATAGGAAAGAACCAAGTGCAAAGGTATACATGGGTGGAGACAAGGCATTTAAGCACATACCCATTCTTTTCTCAAAAAAAAAAATAGGCAACTTGGCATCCTCAAGTCGGTATTCATGCAATGTAAGCACAAGTGTGTCAAGCAACGATGCACATTTAGAAACATTACCCCAAGGAGTCAATGACACCTTTGCCCTCGGGTTTTCAAGAAGAGCTACACATTCCTTACACTTAAGAGTACTCTCATCTTTCAAAAAGAGATTTCCATCTTTAGGAGGAATGTTGTCACACCATAGTGGCTTAGCATATCGGCTATAGCTTCCAAGGCAAGCTATACCATTATTTTCACCACTAGGTTCATTAGGAGTGTTTATATCATCTTCAAACAAGACATTATACCTAAAGAGAGCATGAGGGCAGATTTGGAACAAGTAAGTTCACTCTCTAAAAGTTCATTATCAAGTTTTAAAGATGCCTTAAGCACATGATTATACCTATGATATAAGCAAATATTAGAATCAAAGGGCAAGCTCACGGGTTCACTCCTATTCCTTTGATCAATATTTTCAACATCATCACACACTTGAGGTTTATTAATAAAATCATACACATCCTCAACTGGTGGGCAATTTCACACATAAGTTGATCAATACAAATTTCACAAGATAATGTACTTTTATTCAATACAATGGTTTCAGCACTAGGTGGACATAAATTGATCTTACAAGAAGAGTCGATTCGGTCATCAATAGAATCAACTAGTGTATCCACACTCACAACATGTACATTATCATCAAGTGGCAAAAAAATAATAGACTCACATATAGGCAAGCTACAACTCACACTTAATGGGCTACTAGCCACACAATTATCATTCACATGCACAAAAGTGTAGGAGTTAGCTATTTTACCTTGAAGTCCTTGAGTAGATTCTTCTTTGTCATGGTATGGAGGTCCTCTGCAAGTTTGAGCAGCAGCTTCCTTTCGGCATTGTTCGCCTTCGCTTTCCATGTTGGTACCTACATAAATGTCTTTAGAAATAGAAGGACAACCAAAGTTAGCATAGTTTGGTGGTAATCCTCTCACTTTGCTCCACACAACCTCTCCTTTTTCCACTCTCGGATTACCACCTTACACTTCCTTACTCCTATCAATATTTTGTCTCTCATAATAATTTGGATTGGAGTAGGTAGGCATTTGTCTTCGTAGATTGGGCAGCAAGTAAGTCATGAGGCAATTCCCCAATTGGTCTCTTACAATATTAGACCAATTTTGCACATTAGGAACTTGATGTCGTGCAAACTAATCAAAACCTAAGTATACATGACCGTAGGCCAAGGGAAGAATATCACACCACACCTCCTCATGGTATTCATATTGGGAAAAGACAACTTTTACCCTCTTGATAACCTTGAACCCGTCCAAGAAGTATGGAATAAGTAAAGGCTCGCAAGGCAACCCCAAGTAGTCAACCATGGATGGCATAATGTGGTTTCTATAGTATCTATCATTTAACATAATGAGGCAGCCTGTTATCCCATAAATGGTCACCTTTCTGGAGTGTACACTTCTTCTTAGATCAATATTGTAAAGCATACGAGTACCCCTCAGTTTTGGAGATACATACCTTCTTCTTCTCGTTGGACAATCTCCATTATAGCTAGTATAACCATTCACACTATATCGCCCTTGATAAAAAGTACTACAAGGTGGAGAATATGAATCTTCACACACCTCATGTGTACTCTCATCATAGTTCTCATAAGCTTTGCAAACAAAAAGGTTATACCTAACACCAAATCTAGGTTCGAAGTGAGAATTGTAAGACTCCTCACATGCCCCAACGTTATCATAAGATCCATCACAAGGTCCTACATTATCTCCAAAGTTACCATAAGCACTAGGAACTTTATTCACCTCATTTTCTCCCTCAAAACAGTAACTTTCAAATCTGCCCAAGTTTTGGTCATGGCTATTTTCATAGCCTCCGCAATCTCCCTCAGCTTCATAGCCATAAAACCCCTCACTACAATCATAGTCTCCTTTATTAAAGTCATAATAATCCCCGGCTATCGAAGACATGTTCCCCTTATATCACCTTTTAAACTTAAAAAGTGAACAAACAAGATTAGTAGTAAAAACTCCTCACCAACACTCATATTCACTCACTTTTGTGGTTCTCACAATTAGAGCGGTGAATATTGAAAGTTGCTTATACTCCAGTAGTCAATAAGATGTCAATTCTACTTGGCGACCATAGTAGATTCTTTTTTGATCGACTCAAGACTTAAAAAAAAATTTTACTTACGAACTTGAAACAAAGAAGTTACTACGAGTTTAAAAAAATGAGAAAAGCACACAAATAACGAAGACACAAAAGAAACGGATTCAATAATTAATCTACAACTAAGTAGGTGATTACTAGTTGTTAATTAATTCTAGAATCAAGACATGAAACTAATGAAACAATAAAATGAAACTAAGAATCTAAAATTTTGAGCTCGAACATATTGCGTGAACAGTAACAGTGATGACATGGCAGCCACGTATTGGTTTTATTTTATCAAGTGGTTATTCTCAAATGTCCAAGTCTTGGTCAAAAATTAATTTGGATTGGTGGAATTTGTTTTAGGAGAGAAAATAAGTCTTGGAGTCTTTTTCAATTTTCAAGACTTGACTTTTTCATGTACTTCTCCTTAAAACATTGGTCCTTAAATCATGGAAAAATGGTTGAGAAGTGATATAAAGTCTTTTAGTGGTTGGGGGTATTTCAAGACTAACAAGTACATACACCTTTTTCCTTCACCTTTTAGGATCTAGCATTCACTTTATGTTCTAAAAATATATGAAGGAAGGTGAAGAACTTCAAGAACAACAACAACCACACCAAGAACAATAACAAAAATCTTCAAGAACAACATCAATTCCAACGGCCAACTCCAATCCACAACAACAAACGACCAAATCTCTTTAGTGTTGTGTTTTCGATTTTAATAAGAGATGAAGGTTGTGAAGAACTTCAAGAACAACAACAACATTCACCAAGAATAACAACATCCACACGGACAGCTTCAAATGCATAATAACAAGAACAACAATAATGGGCCAAGTTTATGTTCACAACAACAACTTTCAACAAGTTCAAGCTCAAGTTTAGATCTAGACTCAAAGTGTTAGTGGACAAGAAAACTAACACTAGAAACAACAAAACAAACAAGAACACTACTAGATCTAGTCACACAACAAACAAATCTCGGCCAAGACACAACAAGAACATAATTTTGGGCAAGAACACAAACACGGACAGATTGCTATTTTTCTGAAAATTTCAGTTTTTAACACTTTTATTTTTGATTTTTCTGACAAGCAAGCCCAAGATTGATCTTGTAGGAACAATATCAAGCCATGCTCTGATACCAAATGATACGAGAATGACAAAGGAAACACGAAACACACTCGAAATTAGTCCACAATCTTAAGGACCCAAGGACCAAGATGGAGACCACTCTCGGATTTGCTATCAACAAGAAAAATACAAGATACAATGGTGTATATAACACCAAAAACAGCTACAAAACATGAGGAACAGGATGAATAACAATAACACAAGTTTTGGATTCAATAAAGGACCCAAAACAGTCCACTGCATAAGATGACAACAACAAAAGTAAAGGATAGATAGTGAGAACAGGATTAAGAACTAAAGAGTGTATTAAACACAAAAACCCTAATGAATGTAATAATAAAAACCACACTTTTACGATGACCGCCAAGGGAATCAACTCACCTCAAGAGAGAGGATTTTTAATGTTTCAATCTTTCATCTTTCATAAACTAAAAGAGAAGACTTAAAATTATCTATTTCTAGTGTATTACAAAAGAAGACAAAAAGAACACTTTTACCTTAACGAGAGGGGTGGCCATGGTGTGTAAATGCACTGTGTAATGTCCAAAATACCCTTATTACATCCAAGCAACCTTTAACACATGGGATTGCTTTAAATCATGCTCAAAATGGGCCTTTCTTGCATATTCTTGTGCTCTTGGGGTGACCAAGTGTTGTGTCTTTAGGTGTTGGCCTCCAAAGATTCCATAAAAAGATAAGGTGTCCATTTGACTTGTATCAACAATCTAATGCTTCAGGTATGGGCATTAGAACCTTTTTATCATAGAAACATGCACCATGGCATTAGGGAGATAAGGTGCAACTAGATTCGCAGCCACATACTCAAGGTGGCTATGTGATACATGCCAAATGATGAGGAGAAGTAGAGAGCCTTATTGACCCACCTCATTGATAACCTTATACAGTGGAGGCTACAATGGGTTAATAGTCGGGTGATGTTGAAGAAACATTACTCTTACTTCCTCGAATAGATTGGGTTGAAGGGGATCCAGCCATATGTACCATTGATGGTTCTCTAATAGTTTGGCATGATCCAGAATATTCCTATATAGTCAAACATGGATTTAGCGGAAGGAGACTATGAGGAGAGAATCCCCATCGAAAGACTCAGTAATTTGATCGATGGATGGGGGAAAATTTTCAGTCTAGGCATGAGAGTCAATCCATACTGCATCTCGGAGTACTATACATGGTGTAGTCGGGAGGAATTTTGGCCTGACCCAGCTATAAATCACTCCAGGGGATTGCAGACATTCATAGAGCAGATCAGATCCAGGACCAACTGCTACACCTCATGCCTATATCTACCACCATGTATGAACAGGTAGTCCTAGGATCACTAGACCATCTTATTCCTGAAGTGGACGACAGACCCAAAGAGAAAATTGAAGAGGATCCAGAAGAGGACCCATAGAAAGATCTGAAAGAAGATTCAGAAGAGGACCCGTAGAAAGATCTGAAAGAAGATTCAATGAAAGAACAAAAAGCAGTGTTGATAGAAGAAATGGAAGAGGATCTCAAGGAATAAAAATATGTACCAATAGGTTTCAATGATAAGGAGGACAGAGATCACTAGGGGATGCAGTCAGATGGGTCCCCAGAGTACCACCCGGGGACTTACTATGACCTGGACAAGGATGACGATGATCCCCTCACCTGGCCTTAGGATCCATTCACCATCCTTGATTTCTGAAAGGTCTAGCATGACCTACCCTGATGATTGTACTTTTTTCTTTTGTTTTTTATTTTCCCTAAAAAGTCTTGCATGACCTCTGCTAATATTTCTACGACAATATGTCTACCTTGATGTAATCCTTTATTCAAGGGTTTTCCCTCTTTGTAACTCGGGGCTTCACACTTCCCCCCAAATATTAATCAAAGTACATTCGTACTGAATTTTTCTATGGCTTAAACTTTGGATCAATTAATCATACTTGCATCGTAGGCCCACCTCTTGCAAAAAAAAGGCTCCACTTTAGGACACATTCGACTGTCGCCAACTTGGCGTATATATGTGTTACATACTTGCAAAATTTTTGATATCTCTCAAACTAACATGGTTTCCTTTTTTTTTTTTCTTTTTGTTATTAATTCCCCAAAAAAGAAAAGTTGATTTGTGTCGACTGACGAACTGGCAAAATTTCAATATAACCTTTGGTCTAAAGACAAAATGACTAAAAAAGATAAGTCCAGGATGATATTACTGAATGATGCTGAAAGCTCTTAAAGGCTGTCAGATACCCAGAACGATGAGCAAATGGCTAACATGGCGTAAGAAATCAAAGTCTTAAAAGTAGAGCTATGTCAAATGTGGGACCTAACCAAGCTCACTGTGGCTAGGTTCCCCACTCAATTCCAGGCTCCAAATATTGGATTAACCTCAGTCCCCCTGCTAACCCAAAGAATCTACTGCATGCTCAAGCCCCACATGCTCTTCAATCCACTGTTGGACTAAACCTAGTTATTCATTTTCTGCTTAAAACATTACTGTTCTAGTCCATCCAGAAATGAACCACATACCTGAGGTACATGTCACTTATGAGATACTGTGCCACCGATATATACTATTGAATATCCTACTTACGCAATATCCACATTTGTTAAGGTGCCACATGAGGTTGATCAATATGTGGGATTGGGAAGAAATGTTCAATCAAGTGAAGAAAGGTCAATAGCAGCCCAGCTCAAAAGTCTAAAGAGGGCATTTAGAAACATGCAAGTCGCCAGAGGGAGTGAAAGCTTAGACTATGATGACTTGTGTATTCATCCGAATATTGATATGCCAGTCAGGTACAAACCACCAAAGTTTGATGTGTTTGATGGAAAGGGTGATCAATATGCACATCTGAGGGCTTATTGCAATAAGTTGGTCCGCATAGGGAGAAATGAGAAGTTGAGAATGAAGTTGTTCATTCGGAGTTTGTCAGGAGAGGCTTTGACTTGGTACACCCAAGACCCTCGTAAGTGGCGTGACTGATGGGAAATGGTTGAAGACTTCATGAGCTATTTCAGGTTTAAACTGAGATTACCTCAGACAGGTTTTCATTGGCTAGCATATAGAAAAAATCATTAGAATCATTTCAAGAATATGTATGGCATTGGAAGACCGAGGCTGCTAGGATTCAACCTTCATTGGATGAAAATGAGCTCTCTAAGTATTTTGTTTGATCTCAGGAGGGTGTTTATTTTGATAAGATAATGTGAATGATGGGCTAAAAGTTTGCAGAACTGGTCAAGATGGGAGATTTCATAAAAGAAGGTATCATGTTAGGGAAGATCCAATCTATGGTTGCACTACAAGCCACAAGTAAAGACATACAGTTTGGTTCCATTAGTGGTAATAAGAAAAAGAGGGAAGATGTCTCAGCCGTCACACCATACTACCAACCTAGAAATTCTTTCTACCGTTACCCAAACAACCCCTAGATTGTTACACATGTTCTGGTGTATAATACTCAACCACATTACAATCCACCTCGAGCTCCAGCATACCAAAATCCATCAAGACCATATGCCCCTATCCAAACTCCAGCTTACCAAAATAGACCAGCCTATGTGCCAAGACCACATCTAATCTTAAAGCCAGAAATACCCGCACTTACACACTAATTGATGAAACTTTGGCCCAACTATTTGAAAGATTGAGGGCAGAGGGATTGGTACATCCCATCGAAGGAAAACCCCTAACCCAACCTCTTGAAACTTTGATGGCAACAAGCGATGCACTTATCACTCAGAAGTCTAGGGCATGACACGGAAGAGTGCTATAGTTTGAAGAATCAAATTGAGTCTTTAATGAGAGGAATAATCAAATACGCCACCACATCTCCAAATGTGAACAACAACCCTTTGCCTAATTATGGAAATCGAGAAGTCAACATGATTACTCTGGAGGAAGAATATGACTTGGAAGAAGCTATTGTGCCCACATGGAATGCAGAGGAAGTCGCCACTATATCCTCATCAAAGACTTTTATTACAGTATAGTTGAGAGAGCCTATAACTATTTAGACTTACTTGACAAGAGTCATAGTGATCACTATAGCCTCTGATAGGCCCCACTATGATACTAAAGCAGTCCCGTGGGATTATTAAACTGAATCCAAGGGAAAAATAATAAACTCCCCTACGACTCAGGGGATAACCAGGCCAGGAAGGTGTTATATTCTAGAGGAATTGAATTGAAGAGTTTTCAATAAACATCAGAACCTGAAGAGAAATATCACTGATGTTGAAGCTACAAAATTTTGGAAGAAGATACAACCCAAGGGTTATTCGATTAAAGAGCAACTCAAGAAGACATCGGCCCACATATCCATTATGTCCTTGCTTATGAGTTCTAAAAAACATAGGAATGCTTTGATGAAAGTGTTATGTGAGGTAAGCATACCGAAGAAAACCCCAAGCGAGACTTTGGCTGCAGTAATCAGATGAGCGGTAGAAGCAAATAAGGTCTCTTTCCATGATGATAAGCAACTGTCAGAAGGGGCTGTACACAACAAAATACTTTATTTCACAGTCGGATATCATCACAAGATTATGAATAGGGTTTTGATAGATGGTGACTAGGGTTGTAATATATGTACCTTCTCCACTCTAAGAGATTTAGGCGTAAACATAGAAGATATAGGGAGAGTCGAGTAAAGGTCAGAGCCTTTGATGGATCACAAAGAAGTCTCATTAGAGAAATCTACCTAACATTGCAGATAGGACCAACTGAATTTCCCATCTTATTTCAAGTAATGGATGTGTCATCTAGTTAAAACCTATTGGTGGGAAGGCCATGGGTCCACATGGAAAGAGACATTCTTTCCACTCTCCATCAATGCATAAAGTTTGAATAGGGTCACACAGAAGTAACTATCCATAGGGAGATCAGCCACCCCATATACTTTATCAATTTAGTTCCAGACACTGAGATGTTAGATGAAGCCACTTTCCATACCCTAGATATCATGAAAGCTATAAATATTGATGAGAAGATAGAACCAGTTGAAGTAAAAATATCGAGTACTGCAAAGATAGTTGTATCAGAAATGCCAAAATATGGGTCTCAACCTAAGACAGGACTAGGACCAAAAGCCGATAGTATAATTGAGATAATCTAGCTGAAACATCAGAGAGGTACTACAGGGCTTGGATATGAGCCCATTTCTGGAGGAGCCTACAATAAAGGATCCAGAATGACAATATTCGAGCTAACCTAAGTCCCAGTCTTAGAGCAAGTAGTTAATGAAGACATTGTAGAAGGAATAGGAAACTTGTTTGTGGTCTTGATTGAAGGAGAACAAGAAATAGATTTCAAGAAGCTTACTATCCGTGATGCTGAACCTGGAGAAGTCTTACAGAATTGGACCATCAGCCCATACCTATTCCGATAGGAGTCTTGGTAGTGTGGAATTGTAGTTGTTTCCAAAAATTATTTTTTTTTGCATGATCAATTAAGGCTTGAATCATGCCGAAGCTCTTTTTTCTACTAGCCTCTTGCCACAACCCAGTGCTTTTATTAATATAAATCCTTATTTTTAAAATTTATTTTCCTATTTTTGATATCTATTTACTTTACTCACTTTTTATACTTTTCAGCACAAATATTAATAAAAATCCCCATTCCACGATTATGACATGTAACAAATCCATTAAGCAAAGCACAAGCGATAAATAAGATTATGAGGAGTATGATGAAAGCATGATGCCTAAAAACCTGCGGAAGAAGACTGAGAAACTTGAGAGTCAAAAGAAGCCTAATATGGATGAGACTAAAGTCATCAATTTGGGTGATGAGGAAACGGTGAAGGAAATGCGAGTCAGCATACACATGGAGGGTGGAAGAAAGCAACAATTGATAAAACTGCTCAAGTAATACATCAATGTATTTTCTTGGTCTTATAACAACATGCCTAGTTTAAGCACTGATATCATCTCGCATCGACTGCTAACTAACCTCGCATGTCTGCCTGTGAAGCAAAAGACAAGGAAACTCAAACTTGATTTGAGTTTGAGAATCATGGAGAAAGTGACCAAACAGATAGAACCCAACGTCATGAGGGTAAAAACTTATCCCACCTAGCTGGTCAGCATCGTGCCATTACCAAAGAAGGATAGGAAGATAAGAATATACATAGATTATAAGGATCTCAACAAGGCTAGTTCAAAAGATGATTTTCTTCTCCCAAACATTTATATTCTCATTGATAATTATGCAAAACATGAGTTGCAGTCTTTTCTTGATTGTTTTGTGGGATATCATCAAATCCTTATGGATGAGAATAATGCAAAGAAGAAAACCTTTATCACTCTGTGGGGAGTATACTACTATAGGGTGATGCTATTTGGACTCAAGAATGCCACTGCAACATACATGAGGGCCAAGACTACCCTTTTTCATGATATGATTCATAAAGAGATTGAGATGTATGTGGATGATATCGTTATCAAGTCTAAAAAGAGTTTGGACTACTCGGATGATTTATGAAATTTCTTTAAAAGGCTGCGAAGGTATAACCTAAAGTTGAATCCATCCAAATGTGCTTTTGGGGTTCCTGCGAGAAAGTTACTAGGTTTCATTATTAGTAGGAGAGGTATAGAGTTGGATCCTTCCAAGATAAAGGTAATCCAAGACTTACCACCTTCTAAGACCAAAAAGGATGTAATCAGTTTCTTAGAAGGACTCAATTACATCAGTCGGTTCATAGCCTAGTCCATGATAGTTTGTGAACAATATTTAAGTTATTGAAGAAGGATGTCACCACTGGATGGATTGAAGAATGTCAGAGGGTTTTTGAAAAAATCAAAGAGTATTTGTCTAACCCACTAGTGTTGGTTCCACCAGAACTGGGAAAGCTGTTGTTGTTATATGTATCTACTATGGATAATTCATTTGTATGTATGTTAGGGCAACATAATGATACAAAGAGGAGAAAGCAAGCCATTTACTACTTGAGTAAGAAGTTCACATCGTATGAAGCAAGGTATACGTTATTGGAGCAGACCTGATATGCATTGACTTGGGTTGCACAGAAGATGAGGCACTACCTATCCGCACACACCACGTATTTGATTTAGAGAATGGATCTACTCAAGTATATCTTTTAGAAACCAATGCCTAATGGAAAATTGATGAAATGACAGATTTTGCTGAGCGAGTTTGATATTATATATGTGACATAAAAGGCCTTTAAAGGATAAGATGTAGCTGATCACATCGCAGAAAATCCAATGGATCAAGATTACAAGCCGCTTAAGACCTACTTTCCTTATGAAAAATTATCATTTATAGGAGAAGACATCTCAGAGCTGTATGATGGATGGAGAATGTTCTTTGATGGAGTGTCAAACTTCAAATGAGTCAGAATTAGGGTAATTCTAGTTTCAAAAATAGGTCAACATTACCCGATATTAGAAAAGATTAGGTTTCCTTGAATGAATAACATAGTAGAATATGAGGCTTGCATTCTCGGACTTAGGATGGTAGTAGACATGGACACCAAAGAGATTTTGGTGATAGGAGCTTCAGATTTGTTGATCCATCAGGTGCAAGAAGAATAGACCATTAAGAATGTCAAAATCCCCTCCTTATGTGCAATGTGTTAAGGAGTTTGGTAAAAGATTTACGAAGATTGAATTCAAACATGTTTCTCAAAATGAAAATGAGTTTGCTGATGCCCTGGCGACACTATATTCAATGATTAAACATATAAATAAGAATTACATTGATCCCATCAAGGTGGAGATACACGATCAACACGTATACTATTTCTATATAGATGAAGAACCAAATGAAAAGTTGTGATACTACGATATCAAAATGTTGCTTGAAGTATGAAATACCAAAAAAAATCCAAACCAATATTAGAGCTATGTACCAAGATCATGAATAGTAAATCATGGTTCTTTTATAGTTTTATGATAAGGTTAGATGTATATTAAGGCTTCAAATAACTCCCAGCTATCAGGCGAATCAAAACATTCCCATTGAATTCTTGAGAAGGATATTGGTATAGTCAACTTCAAAGGAGCATATCTCTCATTATACTTGGAAATTTTGATCTCATGACCTATCAACAGATATGTAATTGAATTAGCTTTCCAATGATACCAATTTTTTCCAAAATCTAACATCAGAGCAAAGAGTTATCCCCATTTTATTCCAGCATATCAAGCTGGAAAATGGTGACGACGTTTCTGATGGGCTATCACGTTTCTAACGACCTTTTTGATGATGTCGTCACATTATGATGACATTTATGATGACATCGTCAGCCCTGGGCAGAAAATCAAGAATTTGGACCCCTTTTGTGACGACCATTCGTGACGGCCTATCACGGACCTGACGGCCCATCACGGATGGTGTCAAGTATATTTTTCCAGCAATTCAAGGACATTTTTGTAAAGGTATTTTGGTCATTTCCTTCACCTTCCACGACTTATAATCCTAAAGAGGCATAATTTTTCCCATTTTTCTTCAGTTAAGCATCTCTAAAACCCTCTCTTACACTCTCAACCACAAGATTAGGGTTTCCATCAAACTCATCTCTCAAAAGCAAGATTCAAACCTTTTTCCAAGATAATCAAGAATTAAGTTTTCCAATCCAAGAACTCTCCAGAAAATCATCAAGGTTTCCTTTCTAAGGTATGCGTGTGTTCATTCATGGACTCCTTTCATCCATGAAGTTCAAGAACCGTTTTTTTTCTAAAACTATATATGATGGTTTTCATGTTATTAATCGATTGTTGATCATGTTTATGTGTTGAATGATGCCAAGATAGAATCTTTATGTGTTATTATGAATCTATGACATCATATGAGTTGAAAACATATAAGTTTGATTATTTATGATGAGTAATTGTATGATTTACACCAATGCCTAAGTTGTGCATGTAAGGTGTTTGATAAAATACCTAAGAGACTAGAAATCATGCATTATAGCTAAATTGTGACTAAGTGAAGGATTCATGATATGAAACCACATTCCAATGATTTTCATGTTGATATTGTGTCTTGTAAATGTTGTTGGGATGTTCATGAACTAGTCTTATGAGATTATGCCATGATTACTTGCAAATCCTACTTATGTACATAGTTTTCAATCTATCGTGACTCACCTTCACCTTCTCTAAAGCTTGGTAAACTAAATTGGGCCTAAGCAACTTACCCTCACCAACTTTGTACCACCCAATAGGAGATCAACATCTCCTACCATACAATGCTTCGAAAGGCGCCATGCCAATACTAGAGTGGTAACTATTATTATAGGAGAACTCAATCAAAGGCAAGTGGTCAAAGCAACTACCGCCATAATAAATTACACAAGCCCGCAATATATTTTCTAATTTTTGGATAAATCTCTCTGCTTGACCATCCATTTATGGGTGGAAAACGGTACTAAGGTACACCTTAGTTACCAAGCCTTTTGGGAACAACTTCTAAAAGTTAGATGAAAATGGAGAACCACGATCCAAGATAATAGACACCAGAGCACCGTGCAACGTCACAATCTCTATAAGATACAACTTAGCATAATCTTTCATGGAGAAATTAGTTCTCACGGGAAAGAAATGGGCAGACTTGGTCATTCTATCAGCAATGACCCAAATGAAATCACATTGATTTCGAGATCTAGGAAGACCAGTAATGAAATCCATATTAATGGCCTCCTACTTCCACTCGGGCAACCCAACCTCTTAGTATAGTACACTGGGCTTCAAGTGATAAACCTTTACTTGTTGGCACACCATACACTTAGCCACATGGATGGCAATATCACTGTACATATTATTCCACCAATAGAACTCCCTAAGTTCATGATACATTTTGGTAGAACTAGGATGAATAGCATAACGGGCTCTATAAGCCTCAGCCATGACCCTTTCCCTCAATCCATCGACGTCGGGAACACATACCCTACCTTGGTATCTAAAGACACCACCACCCCCAATCAAAAAGTTTACGGCTTTGTGTTGACCCACATTACCCTTGACCTTCATCAAGTCGGGGTCCAATACTTGTTTTTTCTTTATCTCAACAATAAAAGATGATTGAGATATCAAATGCACAAACACACCACCATCCTCGGTGTCCGCAAGTCAAACTCCAAGATTTTTCAAATGGTGAATATCTTTCACTAACTCCTACTTATCCCCATCAACATGGGCCAAACTCCTTATAGATAATCTACTAAGAGCATTGGCGACAATATTCGCCTTACCGGGATGGTAATAAATGTTCATATTATAGTTTTTCAATAGGTTGAGCCACCTTCTTTGCTAGAGATTCAACTCTTTTTGAGTAAACACATATTGGAGGCTCTTATGATTGGAGAAGATATCAACGTGAACACCATAGAGGTAATACCACCAAATTTTCTAAGCAAAGACCACAACTAACAATTCTAAGTCATGGGTAGGGTAGTTCTTTTTATGAACTTTCAATTGCCTTGATGCATAGGCCACAAATTTAGCATGTTTCATCAACACACAACAAAGACCAACTCGAGAAGCATTACAATAAACCACAAAACCATCACTATCCTCGGTCAAGATCAAAACTGGAGCCGAAGTCAATTTGCCTTTCTATTTCTTGAAACTACCCTCACACACATTGGACCACAAGAACTTGACCTCCTTTTAGGTTAATTTGGTCAACGGGGAAGCTATAGTGAAAAAACTCTCCACAAAACTTCTCTAATAACTGGCTAGATCGAGGAAGCTCCGAATGTCAGTTGGAGTCATAGGACTAGGCCACTTCTTAACTGCCATAATCTTTTGGGGATCCACCATGATCCCTTCACTAGAGATGACATGACCAAGAAAATCAACAGCTTTCAACCAAAACTCATACTTGGAGAACTTGGCATACAAACGATGATCCTTCAAAGTTTACAACCCAGCACGAAGATGATCTATATGATCCGCCTCACTCTTAGAGTGCACTAAGATATTATCAATGAAGACAATTACAAACATGTCCAAGAACGGATGGAAAAACCTATTCCTTAAATCTATAAATGCCACCGGGGCATTGATCAACCCAAAGGACATGACAAGAGACTCATAGTGACCATACCGAGTTCTAACGGCAGTCTTAGGGATAACAACATCCCTAATTTTATGTTGATGATAACCTGATCTAAGATCAATCTTAGAGAAACACTATGTACCTTAAAGTTGATCAAAAAAATCATCGATCCTAGAAAGAGGATATTTATTCTTTCTGGTCACTTTGTTCAACTAATAATAATCAATGCACATACGAAGGGAACCATCCTTCTTGCGCATGAACAACACGGGAGAACCCTAAGAATACACACTAAGATGGATAAAGCCTTTAAATAAGAGGTCCCTCAATTTCTCCTTAAGTTCTTTCGACTCCTCCAAATCCATTCTATAAGGAGGGATAGAGATCGAACGAGTGTCTGGAATAAGATCAATTCCAAAATTAATTTCCCTATTGGGAGAAACACCGTGAAAATCATCGGGGAACACCTTGGGAAACTCATTAACTATGGGAACAAAATCTAGAGAAGGCTCTTTCGAGTTAGAATCTTTGACTCGAACCAAATGATACAAACACCCATTTGAAATTAATCTTCGGGCTTTGAGATAAGAAATAAACCTTCCCTTAGGCACCAAAGAACCACCTTCCCATATAATGACCGACTCATTAGGGAATTTGAACATGACCCTATGGGTCTGACAATCTGAAGAAGCATAATATGAATGCAACCAATCTATCCCCATAATAACATCAAAATCAACCTTATTTAACTCTATCAAGTCATCAAGAGTATCCTTACCGCCAATAGATATCACATACCCTCTATATACTTTCTCAACAATCAAAAAGTCTCCTATTGGGGTAGAATTAGAAAAAAGAATTGAAAAACTTTCAGGACCATAATCAAGATGCACAACAACATACAGGGTCACATAAGAAAGGGTAGACCCTGTATAAAGAAAATAATACATATTACGAGAGAAAATTCTCAACTTACCTGTGATAATATTGAGAGACGCCTTAGAATCCTGGCAAGTAGCAAGTGCATACAAGTAGTTTCGGCCAGTATTGGTGCTAAAAATTAAAGCAGCAGCAGACATAGCACCCTTTGGTGCGGGAGTAGAGGGAGTAGTAAAAGAGGCTCTGTTGTCCCAAGAAGCTACTAGAATGGGGAACTTACACTGCCTGTTCCTAACCTGACCACAACTAAAACATTTTTTTCCTTGCTTACACTAACCACGATGACTCTGACCGTAGAATTTGTAAGGAAGGCGGGGTGGAGTCGACTGGGCACTACTAGTCTAAAATTAAGAACCCTGTGCCCGTAACCCACCACTAAACTAGGAGCGACAAGCACCCAAAAACTTCAGGTAAGGAGAGAGAACACTATCCGAGTAGAACAAACCCGAACTCCCCCACTTCTTTCGTGTCCACTTACCATAAACTCCACCACTACTCTCGAAAGGCCTAAGCTGCCCTTCTTGCTTCTCACTAAGATCAACTTAATTCTTTTTCTCATCCTCTACTTATTGCAAATACACAATAAATCTAGAAATATCTATGTTCTTAATCAACAAGGCCGCCTTGCTCTCGAGAACTAACTCATGAGATAATCTCGAGACAAACTTATGACTTCCAGCCTTCATTGTAGAAAACATCTCAAGAGCATACCTTTACAATTGATGGAATTTCAAGGCATACTCTTGACCGGACATTCTCCCTTGCTTAAGTTCACAAAATCTTCCTCCTTAGCCTCTCTCAACTCCTGAGGAAAGAAGTGGTCAAGGAAAGCCTCAGAGAAATCTTTCCATAAAACGGGACTAGTATCAACACCTCTAGATAACTCCCAACTTTCATACCATTGGTACGCAATATCCTTCAATTGGTAGGATGGAAACTCCACGACCTCAATTTCCAAAGAATGCATGATTCGAAAGATCTTCTTCATTTTATCGATGAAGCCTTAAGAGTCTTTATCAACCTTTTTACTGGAAAACATAGGAGGTCTCAACCTAAAAAATTATCCAATTCTCATGGCCTTAGAAGAAATGATAGCTGAAGCACCATGCTCCGCTTGAGAAGCTACCAATTGAGTCAAGAGGTTGATGAAGTGATGAAACTCTATATTAGTAGCATCACTTTAAGGAGACTGGGAAGGAGTTCCACTTTTATGAGTAGGTTTAGTGGGTGGAACCCCATGAGGATGTCCAGATACCATAGCCCTAGACCTAGTTTGAACTCTGGAAGTTGGACGAGCTTCGTCCATAGGACCCTTAGTAGTATTTGCCTGAGTCTCAGATCTACTTTGTGGCATGATCTGAA
>NW_025887375.1:0-3282 GCF_002878395.1 Capsicum annuum
TTGATTTCAAAGGTAGTTGGGTAGATCACTTGCCACTGGTTAAATTCGCTTACAATAATAGTTACCATGACAGCATCAGGATGGATCCTTTTGAGGCTCTGTATGGAAGGAGATGTAGGTCTCCGATAGGATGGTATGAAGTGGGTGAGACCCAGTTATATGGGCCTAATCTTGTTCATCAGGCGATGGAGAAAGTAAAGATGATTAGAGAATGACTCAAGACTGCTCAGAGTCGTCAGAAGTCCTATGTCGATGTTCAGAGAAGAGAACTAGAGTTTGAAGTTGGTGATTGGGTGTTTCTCAAGGTTTCTCCTATGAAAGGAGTTGTGCAGTTCGAAAAAAGGGGTAAATTGAGCCCTCGCTGTATAGGGCCATATCAGATTTTGAGAAAGATTGGTGTAGTTTCTTATGAGCTAGAATTGCCTGCAAGTTTGGGTTCCGTTCATCCGGTATTCCATGTATCCATGTTAAAAAAATGCATTGGAGATCATTCTTTGGTATTGCTAGTAGAGGGTGTCAAAGTGACAAATTCCTTCTCTTACGAAGAAGAGCTTGTTGAAATTTTAGATCGCCAAGTTTGAAAGCTGAGGAGCAAAGAGATAGCCTCAGTAAAGGTACTGTGGAGGAATCAGAAAGTTGAAGAAGCAACTTGGGAGTCAGAAGATGAAATGAGAATTAGATATCCCAATTTGTTTGCTTCGATGGAGGATGAGACAGAAGGTACTATTCCTATCTTATCTTTCCTAGTCCTTTATTATGATTGAAATCGTGTCTGTATTTGTCCCACATCATCATTCGGGGACGAATGATCCTAAGGGGGGATAATGTAATGACCCGCATTTCTGGCTACAATATAGACCATGATTCCGATGTGTTGATAAATTCCAAAGCAATAAAATCCTATGCCAATACGGGATGTTAATTATTTGTGTTGCATGTGAATCCGTTCAAGCTTGAATTTAGACCATAGAGGTCCTTCAACTCAAGGATGAGTTGAAACCATTTTGATCGACTAAGTTTTAGTAGACGTTGTAAATTGTGTCAGCTTCCATCAACCATAACTCTCTGTATATGTCAAATTAGGGAGCCTACTGTGTGTCAAATGATATTTCTTCGAGTTAGCTTTCCAACGATACCAATTTTGCTAAAATCTGACACCCGAGCAAGAAGTTATGGCCTTTAAAATTGATATGTGTCGCCTAACCAATCGCCCATGTCCACTGGAAAGCATAAGCGATAGCCTAGGCGGCGCCTAGGTAAGCATAGGCGATGGAATGGGCGGCGCCTATGTAAAGGTTTCAAGTGACTTAAACACTCCATTTTTGGGACAAAATGGTATTTTTCCACCCTTACTTAGCCCTAAAACACGAAATTCAGTTCTAAGGACCCCAAAATATACTTGCATTCATCAAAAGTGCTCAAGGATTCTCCTTAGTGTTTCAAAATAAAAACCCAAGTAACTCAAGATTCAACCGGGGGTTTTAGGAACTAATTGCATATTTGGAATCCTCTCAACGTAGGCTTCGAGAAGCATCTAATATTCATAGTAATCGAGGTACGTGGGGTTATCTAAAAAATCTCATGGTCTTTAAAAATTCATGTTTTCAAAATGGGGGTTTTGAAATTACGAATATGATTATGTTTTAAACGTTTTATGCTATTGATTTGGTCTTTAGGCCTAATTCCAATGTGATTTGATACATTATATATGGATATGCATGTGTTTCATAATGATGATAAATTGAGAGCATGATTTACATGGAACTGCTCTCTTGATATGATATTGTTTTAAGTTTTCACATGATATGAATCGTTTGAAATCATCTTGAAATGTATGTCATGAATTGTCTTAAAAATATCATGATTTGGATATGGTTTTTGACTTTCAAAGATAGGGTTGTTTTGTTCATATTGAAATATGTTGCATATGATGATTGAATGAAGAGAATGATATGATACTAATGACTTGCAAGTCGGGTATGATGATACCCTACTGAGTATGACATGTGAGTGATTTGAACAAAGTTTGAATGTATTGATTTCATGGGAAAGGTGGATGCCCGAAAAAGACGTTTAAGTGAAAGGGCTCATCGCTGGAAACCGTAGTTGCCGATGCGGGTCATATGATATTGTATCCTACATGGGAGGATAATAAAATAATTGGGACATCTCACATGGGGGGATTTCTTGCGGTATACTCACATGGGGGTATATCGGCTCCAACTCCTGGCGGCTACTTGGATTGGAGGCTTGGCCGCTAAGCACCAGAGGCGGATTCCATATATCCGTGGAATTACAATTGTAGAGTATTCCACCTAGCTGAATCGCATTACATTGGTATTGAAAACTATTGCATTATGCCCATGTGTTTTCAAATGATTTGATTTGAAATTGCTTTATAATGGTTCTCAACTATATTTTGTAAAAATATTATGTTTTGTTTTGATATCTCTGCGTGCCAGTACGTTTGTGCTGGCCCCTCCCCTCTCCAACCTCTCAGGTTCAGAGGCCCAGTCTAGGGGTCAAGAGAATCAGTAGATCATTCAGACAGAGTTGCAGAGACAAGTGGTGATGCATGTGTTTCATAATGATAATAAATTGAGAGCATGATTTACACGGAACCCCTTCCTTGATATGATGTTGTTTTAAGTTTTCACATGATATGAATCTTTTGAAATCATCTTGAAATGCATGTAATGAAATGTCTTAAAAATGTCATGATTTGGATATGGTTTTTGACTTCCAAAGAGAGGGTTGTTTTGTTCATGTTGAAATATGTTGCATATGATGATTGAATGAAGAGAATGATATGATACTGATTGACTTGTAAGTCGGGTATGACGATACCCTATAGAGTATGACATGTGATTGATTTGAACAAAGTTTGAATGCATTGATTTTCATGAGAAAGGTGGATGCCCGAAGAAGGCGTTTGAGTGAAAGGGCTCATCGTTGGAAACCGTAGTTGCCGATGCGGGTCATATGATATTGTATCCTACATGGGAGGATAATAAAATAATTGGGACATCTCACATGGGGGGATTCCCTGCGGTGTACTCACATGGGGGTATACCGGCTCCAACTCCTAGCGGCTACTTGGATTGGAGGCTTGGCCGCCGAGCACCAGAGGCGGATTCCATATATTCGTGGAATTACAATTGTAGAGTATTCCACCTAGCTGAATCGCATTACATTGGTATTGAAAACTATTGCATTATGCCCATGTGTTTTCAAATGATTTGATATGAAATTGCTTTATAATGGCTCTCACCTATATTGTGT